>NW_017671928.1:137018-162118 GCF_001879085.1 Nicotiana attenuata | reverse complement strand
TGCTCTGATACCAACTTGTCACGACCCGGATTTCCCACCCTCAAGAGTCGTGATGGATCCTACTCGTGAAAGCTAGGCAAGCCAACTATTAAGGTTCTACACATTAACAATCAACCCAAACAATTATAAACAGTAACTATAGCTAAACAAATGAAAAGCACAGAAGAGTTAAAATAAATCCAAATACTCCAATACATGTCTACCCACGAATCTGGTGTCACAAATTGACGAACAACTAAGATTTTTATTACAAATATAAGTCTGGAAGGAAAAGTACAACTGTTCTCGGAATAAAAAGAGACAGTAGAAAAGCTAAACAGGGAAGGGGGACTTTAGGCTCTGCGGACACCAGCAGATCTACCTTGGTCTCCCTGAAATGAAGGCAGCTACCTCAGCTACTCACCAGGTGTGGTACCGAAATCTGCACAAAAGAGTGCAGAGTGTAGCATCAGTACAACCGACCCCATGTATTGAGTAAGTGTCGAGCCTAACCTCGGCGAAGTAGTGACGAGGCTAGGACACGACAATCATATATACCTGTGCGGATAAATCATTTACAAAATGAACATAATAACAAAAATCAACAGAATAAGGTGGGAAGAGGACATGCTGCGGGGAATATCAGATTCTAACAGTAAACCAACAAGGAAGCATCAATAAGGAAGCATAATGAACATCATATATAAATCAGCAAGAATAATGAAACGGTAACACATGCACGACATCACTCTTCGTGCTTTTACTCTCATCCTCACCATATGAATCAACAGAAACGACACGGCATCACCCTTCGTGCATTACCTCTCATAATCACGGCACGGCATCACCCTTCGTGCATTATTCCTCACAATATCGGCACGGCATCACCCTTCGTGCATTAACTCTCAAATCATGGCACGGCATCACCCTTCGTGCATTACACTCACTCACAATATCATGCACAGCATCACCCTTCGTGCTTTACAATCTTCCTCACCCAAACAATAGGAAACAATATGTCCCGGCAAGGGAATCAACAGTATCAACAATAACATCCCGCCAAGGGAATCAACGATGTCAACAATAACATCCCGGCAAGGGATTCAGCTATAACCGAATCTCGTTTTCAACAATTACTTAACAAAATGAAACTCAACTTGAGCCAATACTCAACAATAGTCAATTACCAGGATAACTTTCATAGGCTTTGTTCCACATTAGTGATCATCAATTTGAGCAAGATCGATACATAATAAAACCACAAACATCATGATATAAGACTCACAGGCATGATTGACACCAACGTATAGATACTCGTCACCAGACCTATACGTCGTACATATACTAACACATAGCAAATAAGACCACAACTCCTATTCCCTCAAGCTAAGGTTAAGCCAAACACTTACCTCGAATCCACGGACAAGATTAAGCCTCAACTACCGCTTTACCTCTCGGTTCCACTTCCAATTCGCTTGTATCTAGGCATAATTTACTTTTTAACATTAATAAAATGCTAAATAAACCAATTCCAATGCATGAAAATAGTTTTCACATTGTTTTCCCCAAAAGTTAAAAATCAACCCCAGGCCCGCTTGGTCAAAATCCGAAGTTCGAACCAAAACCCGATCACCCATTCACTCATGAACTCAAATATGCAATTAGTTTTGAAATCGGACTTCAAATTGAGGTCCAAATCCCCAAAATTTGAAAATCCTAACTTCTACCCAAAAACACCCAATTTCCCATGAAAAACCCTAGATTTTAAAGTGAAATCATGTAAAAAGATGTTATAGATTGAAGAAAATAAGTTAGAAGTTGTTTACATATAATTTGGGGAAGAACCTTTCTTTGTAAAATCGCCCAAGAGAGCTTAGGGTTTGAGGGAGTTTGAAAAATGAAGAAAATCCCGTCTAAGTTGGAACTTACACAGGCGCAGTTATCGCATTTGCGATGGAAGGTTCGCAAATGCGAACTCGCAAATGCGGCCCAGGCTTCGCAAATGCGAAGGTAGGCCTGCCCTGCTCTCTTCGCAACTGCGAACAGTTAGTCGCAATTGCGATGACTGACCTCTCCTAATGACTTCGCATTTGCAAAGGGGAGATCGCAAATGCGATCAAATGCTGGCCAGACATCCTCGCAATTGCGATGAAGTCCTCGCAATTCCCGGGCCCGAAGGCTCGCAATTGCGACATCTAACCTCGCAATTGCGAGATCAGAGCCTGCAACACATACCAGATGAAAAATCTGAAACTTCCCAAGTGCAATTCATCTCGTAGCCTATCCAAAACTCATCCGAGCCCTCGGGGCTCCAAACCAAACATGCACGCAAGTCTAATAACATCATACAGACTTGCTCGTGTGATCAAATCATCAAAATAACATTAAAAACTACGAATTTAACCTCAAATTCATGAATTTACCCAAGAACATTGAAATTTTTATTTTCTCAACTATTGGTCCGATTTATACCAAACCAATTCCGATTCATATCAAATTTCACAGATTCAACTTAATTATTATTTTAAACTTGTACAGGGCTCCGGAACCAAGATACGACCCGATACCATCAAGAAAATGCATCATTTCACTTCTAGAAACCTTTATATTTTCCAGCAAACAATTTTCTTTAAAAATTATTTTCTCGGGCTTAGGACCTCGGAATTCGATTCCTGGAAGACGCCCAAGTCCCATATTTTACTACGGACCCTACGGGACTGTCCGACCATGGGTCCGGATCCGTTTACCAAGAATGTTGACCAAAGTCAACTTTAATTAGTTTTAAAGGCCAATTGCATTATTTTTCTAAAATTTCACATAAAAGCTTTCCGGAAACGAGCCCGGACTATGCACGCAAATTGAGGTGAGATAAAAAGAGGTTTTCAAGGCCTCAGAACACAGTTTTAACTTCTAAAATAAGAGATGACCTTTAAAGTCATCACACATTTGCATACTTTTATTATCTATTCTATTTAAATCGTAAGTTTTCATGATTTTAATGCGTTAATTTCTTTAGCTAATAAAATTCATGACTTCATAAATAATAAAATGAATGATTAAGTTGGCAGTTCACCATTGGCTTGCCTAACAACTACGTTGGGCGCAATCACGACCTATAGTGGGAATTGGGTCGTGACAGCTTGGTATCAGAGCCCTAGGTTCACTTGGTCTCACGAGCCATGAGCAAGTCTAGTAGAGTCTTGCGGATCGGTAAGGAGACATCTGTACTTATCTTCGAGAGGCTACAGGGCTGTTAGGAGCACTTCCTTTCTTGATTCCTCGTCGTGCGATTTGATTCCATTGAAGCTTATGCCTTCATTTCTTTCCTACTCATTCTTATACTATGTTGACCGCTTGTTATCATCAAGGAGTTGTAGTGGTAATGCAAATGTGGTGTAGGATGTTTCTTCCTGCATGCATATTCGAATAGGCTATTATCGTCGCCTTGCGAAAAGGTGTTCTGTCGTTTCACCCCAGTATTACTATTGCCTATGATTTTGAGGCTATGCACAAATTATTATGATGTTCATGCTATCAGTTTATATATTGTTAATATACAATTTCTTCACGCTATCAGTTTGAATTGGCACGTAACACCAAACTTAATTTGATGACTTATAAAATAGATTACTTACATTAAAAATAAAAAATAAAAAATAGTGTAAATTGGTATGCTAGAGCCTCTAAAAATGAAAATTGAGTAATTTACGTGTTTCTTCATTCGAGTTACATGCATTACAAGTTGTGGATAAGGTGTGTTTGTTTTCTTGCCTGGGTTTTAGTTAATTTAATTTAATTTTTATGTGTGGTTAAGTTAGTGTTTGTCTTTTTGTGACCATATGTGGATCTTCTAGGGGTGACATGTTATTTGGGCGATTTTTAAATGCAGATATTTTGCAAATATGAAGGATGGAAAGATCGAGAACAAGAATAAGGATTATATATAGTAACATTATTGTTGGATTTTATTGAGTTTGAAAAAATTTGTTGAAAAAAAAAACAAAGTGAATTTTTAAGTTTTAAAAGTTTGGATTGAATTTAACCATTGAGAATTGCTGGAAATAAGATTAATTTGTTATAAATAGAATTCTATTTATGGTGAATATCCATATTTAGAGAGATTCTGGGGTTTATTACTTAGTAGCTAAGTCACCATCTCCCTATAAATAGAGGGTTCTATTCCATTGTAATTCATCCCAAAATTCAATAAGAATTCCCTCTCTCTCTTTCTCTGCAATATTGCTCTTATTTTTTTATTAGTTTATAACACGTTATCAGCACGAGACTCTACCGTCTCAAGAAGCTCTTTGAGAAGATTAAGGTAATTTTTCTCCTCTTTTTAATTATGACTGACATTATGAAAAGAAAGTTCGTTGCCCTTGAAATTTCGGGCAAGAACTATATGACATGGGTGTTGGATGCTGAAATCCATTTAGATGCAATGGGTCTTGGAGACGCCATTAAAGACAGAAATAAAGCATCCACCCAAGACTGTGCTAAGGCCTTGATTTTCTTGCGCCATCACCTTGATGAAGGGTTGAAAATTGAATATCTCACAGTCAAAGATCCACTTATTTTGTGGAATGGCTTAAAAGAAAGATATGACAACTTAAAGTTGGTCACTCTTCCACAAGCACGATATGATTGGGCTCATCTGAGGCTCCAAGACTTTAAGTCTATTTCTGAATATAATTCTTCGATGTTCAGAATTACTTCTAAATTGAAACTCTGTGGAGATACTATCACTGATTATGATATGCTTGAAAAAACGTTCACAACGTTTCATGCCTCCAATATGGTCTTGCAACACCAGTACAGAGAGAAAGGTTTCAAGAAGTACTCTGAGCTGATTTCTCTTCTCCTTATGGCTGAGCGAAACAATGACTTGCTCATGAGGAATCACGAAAATCGACCCACTGGGTCTACACCATTGCCTGAAGTGGATGAGGTGTATTCCCATTATGCTAAACGTGGAAAAGGCCGTGACTCTATTTGTAGTCGTGGTCGCGGTCATGGTCGCAGCCGTGGCCGTAGCCGTAGACAAGGAAGAAATTTTCCTAGTGTTAATCATCCCCCAAAGAGAAATAACCACCAAAAGTGGAAAGGGAAAGATGAGAAGCCAAAAGCAAATGGTTCAGAAACTGAATGCTATCGTTGCGGTGGAAAAGGGCATTGGGCAAATATTTGTCGTGTACCAAGACATTTGGTTGAGCTTTATCAAGCATCTCTAAAGAATAAAGGCCCTGAAGCCAATTTTGTCTCTGACAATGATTTTGACATCACCCACTTGGATGTGGCAGACTTCTTTGAGCGCCCTGATGGAAAAATAGACCACTTGATCGGTGATGGATCCGTGGTTAAAGATGATTGAGTAGTTCAATTTTTATTTGTGCCTGTTCGTAGTAGTTAATGAATAAAAATCATGTAATTATAGTTCTTTACATGAGTAGTAGTCATTAGTATCAGTTAGTATTATTTGATTTATGAAATAGTGTTAGTTCGTTTTGATTAAATATAACTCTTATTTTTGTTTTATACAATCGATTGAGTGCTTTGCATTGGACAATGTACGTGTCATATATTCATCGTTTATGCAAGTATTCACGTTGTTATCTGGATTTGCCACGATTGAATGTAGTAGAGACTAGATAGAGTGCAACTTCACGAAGCTAAGCCAACTGAATAGTTAACAAGATAGTGGCTGAATATAGCAAATATGAGTTGACATTCTATTATACATGTGAGTCGAATTTTCATGAAGTTGGACAATAAAACTAAAATGAAATAAGCCAGTGGAGCATATGATTTCAAGAACATTAACGTAATCATATATTTATTGTTTATGTAAGTATTCACGTTGTTAACAGTGATATGGACTGAATTGTATACCGTGCTCCCACTTCTATTTTGCTTTAAATTCATATAGGTACATGGTACTTTAGAAGAATTATTTTCAAAATCACTGTGTGAATATTTTAAACACTATGGTAGTGTTTTTGTCCTGTGTTTATGATAATAGTACGGTTTGTTTTTTTTCTTTCTCTGAAAATACTAATATTTATTCATATATTTCTTTATGTATGTCAACCCATGGGAAGAAAATATGGATATTCCACAAAGCAAACTTGGATCAAAGTTCAGTTGTAAAAATATTTGTTTAGTTGATTCATGTACGACACATACAATATTCAAAGAGAAGAAATATTTCTCTCATTTAAGTATGTGTAAGGCAGATGTTACTATAATTTCTGGTAGTAGTAAATTAATTGAAGGCTCTGGAAGAGCTACTATAACTCTGCCTAAGGAAACAATACTTATCATAGAGAATGCAATGTTCTCCTCCAAGTCCAAGAGGAACTTGTTGAGTTTTAAAGATATCCGCCGAAATGGATATCATATTGAGACAATAGATGAGAATAATCTTGAATATCTCATCATTACCAAAAATGTCTCTGGCCAGAAAAGGGCTATTGAGAAGTTCCCATATTTGTCTTGTGGCCTGTATTGGACAAGAATTAGTGCAATTGAGGCACATTCTATTGTAAACCAAAAGGTTACTAATTCCAATACTTTTGTACTTTGGCATGATCGATTGGGACACCCTGGATCAATTATGATGAGACGAATTATAGAAAACTCAAATGGGCATCCATTAAAGAATTTAAAAATTCTTTTAAATAATGAATTTTCTTGCACTTCTTGTTATCAAGGCAAGTTAATTATTAGACCATCACCAACAAAGGTTGGAATTGAGTCCCCTGCATTTTTGGAACGTATACAAGGGGACATTTGTGGACCTATTCACCCACCTAGTGGGCCGTTTAGATACTTTATGGTCTTAATAGACGCATCTTCTAGATGGTCTCATGTGTGCCTATTGTCATCACGCAACCTCGCATTTGCAAAATTAATGGTACAAATAATTCGATTACGGGCGCAATTCCCTGATAATCCAATTAAGTCTATTAGACTTGATAATGCTGCTGAGTTTTCATCCCAAGCATTTAATGATTATTGCTTGTCAATTGGGATAAAAGTGGAACATCCAGTAGCTCATGTTCACACTCAAAATGGCCTTGCAGAGTCTTTAATTAAACGTCTGCAATTGATAGCAAGACCGTTACTCATGAAAACGAGGTTACCCACTTCTGTTTGGGGTCACGCCATTTTGCATGCGGCAATGCTAGTTCGTCTGAGACCGACAAATTATCATAAGTATTCCCCGTTGCAATTAGTTTTGGGTCATGAACCTAATATATCCCATTTAAGAATCTTTGGATGCGCAGTATATGTGCCTGTAGCACCGCCATATCGCACCAAAATGGGTCCGCAAAGAAGGTTAGGAATATATGTTGGGTTTGAATCGCCCTCCATTATTCGCTACCTCGAAACATTGACGGGGGATTTGTTTACTGCACGATTTGCAGACTGTCGATTCGATGAGACACTTTTCCCAAAATTAGGGGGAGAAGTTGGTGAAACCAAACGGGAAATTTTGTGGAAAAATCCATCATTATCTCATCTTGATCCACGTGCCTCTATTTGTGAAAAAGAGGTGCAAAAGATTATTCATTTGCAAAGAATAGCAAATCAAATGCCAGATGCATTTACGGATATGAAAAGGATAACAAAATCACATATCCCTGCGGAGAATGTTCCAATCCGTATTGATGTCCCTATTGGACAATCTTCTAGTGTCATAGCTAATGAGTCAAAAGCACGCCTTAAACGTGGCAGACCATTAGGTTCCAAAGATCGAAATCCTAGAAAAAGGAAAATAAATGATCAAAATGACACTACGAAAGAATCTCATGAAGAAATCCACGATTTAATAAATTCTGAGATTCATGAGGAATCCACTAAGCCCGAGACTCAAGAAAATAAGGAACTATCAATAAATTCAATCGATATTGAGACAAATTTGAATTCAGTGGATATAGTGGTGGATTATGTCTTTGCATATAATGTTGCATCTAGCATTATGCAAGAAAGTGAGGATCTTGAACCTCAATCTGTTGGAGAATGTCGACAAAGACTTGATTGGCCAAAATGGCAAGAAGCAATCCAATCAGAGTTGAACTCACTTGCAAAACGTGAAGTTTTTGGGCCTGTAGTCCAAACACCTAATGGTGTTAAGCCTGTTGGCTATAAATGGGTCTTTGTACGCAAGAGAAATGAGAAAAACGAGGTACAAAGATATAAGGCACGCCTTGTTGCACAAGGATTTTCACAAAGGCCTGGTGTCGATTATGAAGAGACATATTCACCCGTTATGGATGCTATAACGTTCCGTTATCTCATTAGTTTTGCTGTCAATGAAAAGCTTGACATGCATTTAATGGATGTGGTTACCGCCTACCTTTATGGCTCACTTGATAATGAGATATACATGAAAATTCCCGAGGGATTCAAAATGCCTAACGCAAATAATTCAAAGTCCCGGGAAATGTTTTCAATCAAATTGCAAAGATCTTTGTATGGTCTAAAGCAATCAGGACGAATGTGGTATAATCGTCTTAGTGAGTATTTATTAAAGGAAGGCTATATAAATGATGCCATTTGCCCATGCGTTTTTATAAAGAAAACAACATCGGAATTTGTTGTACTTGCCGTATATGTTGATGACATAAACCTTATTGGAACTCCTATAGAACTCCAAAAGGCAATTGATTATTTAAAGAAGGAATTCGAGATGAAAGATCTCGGAAAGACAAAATTATGTCTTGGTTTGCAAATTGAACATTTGGCAAATGGAATTTTTGTTCATCAATCTACCTACATAGAAAAGGTATTGAAACGGTTTTACATGGATGGAGCACATCCATTAAGTACTCCGATGGTTGTTCGATCACTTGATGTGAATAAGGATCCATTCCGACCTCAAGAAGAGAATGAAGAGCTACTTGGTCCTGAAGTACCATATCTTAGTGCAATTGGTGCACTAATGTATCTTGCCAATACTACAAGGCCTGACATAACTTTTTCAGTTAATGTCTTAGCAAGATATAGCTCTGCTCCCACAAGGAGACATTGGAATGGAATCAAACACATATTGCGGTATCTAAAAGGGACTACCGATATGGGCTTATTTTATGGCAACAATTGCAGTCCCGATCTTGTTGGTTATGCTGATGCAGGGTATTTATCTGACCCACACAAGGCTCGGTCTCAAACAGGTTATGTATTTACCTGTGGAGGCACTGCCATATCTTGGCGATCGACTAAGCAATCAATTGTGGCTACTTCATCTAATCATGCTGAGATAATTGCTATTCATGAAGCAAGTCGAGAATGTGTGTGGTTGAGGTCTATAATACATCTTATTCGAGACAAATGTGGTGTGAAATGTGACAAGTTACCCACAATTTTGTATGAAGATAATGCAGCATGCATAGCTCAATTGAAAGGAGGATTCATAAAAGGAGATAGGACAAAGCACATTTCACCAAAGTTATTTTTCACACATGATCTTCAAAAGAATGGTGATATCAATGTGCAACAGATTCGTTCAAGTGATAATATGGCTGATTTGTTCACAAAATCTCTACCAACGTCAACCTTCAAGAAGCTAGTGTACAAGATCGGGATGCGAAGGCTGAAGGATGTGAATTGATGCTCTCATCAGGGGGAGTTAATGCGCGTTGCACTCTTTTTCCCTTACAAGATTTTGTCCCACTGGGTTTTCCTTGCAAGGTTTTTAATGAGGCAACCAATAAGCGCATTTCTAAACATGTGTACTCTTTTTTCTTTTCTAGAATTTTTTCCCATTGGGTTTTCTTTTAGTTAAGGTTTTAACGAGGCACATTATCTGTTGAATAGACATTCAGGGGGAGTGTTATAAATAGAATTCTATTTATGGTGAATGTCCATATTTAGAGAGATTCTAGGGTTTATTACTTGGTAGCTAAGTCGCCATCTCCCTATAAATAGAGGGTTCTATTCCATTGTAATTCATCCCAAAATTCAATAAGAATTCCCTCTCTCTCTTTCTCTACAATATTGCTCTTGTTTTTTTTATTATTTTATAACATAATTATAAATTTTGGAATTGTTTTGGACCAACTGGAAACAAAAAGGTGTTGGTGAAAATAATTTATCAGGATTTGCAAATAATTTATACTAAAGTCTTAACGATAGTTACTTGCGGCAAGAAAGTCTTACCATTCATAGACCTTCTAACGATCGATCAACATTTGTGAACAATTTTTTTCAAAGTTATGTCCCAATTTGCACAAAGTCCGAACGACCAATGAGAATTTGTGGCAGACAAGCCTTTATCCATCCATCAGATCCAATGACACATGTGACGATCCGTCATTAAGACTTACGACTAAGTTCTGACTCGTAAATTACTCTCGCAAACCTAATTTAAACATGGTGAAACATCCCATAAACAAAGGGCATTTTCATATATACCCATTTTTGGGGCTACCACTGAAATTATATTCGCATTGCACAAAACTTTGTAAACTTTGAAGACTTTTTGTTTGCAACAAAGAGTGTAATGACCCGATATGTCACTTTGAGTCCTAGCCTTTTTTTCGTGTTTGGAGACCTCGACTAGCTCCGTTTAGTATTCCTCGATTTGCGTGTGCAGTCCGTGTCTTGTTCCGAATAGCTTTTATGTGGAAAATTTAAGAAAAATGGGAAATCTTGCCTTAGAACTCATTTGAGTTGACCACGGTCAATATTTGCGTAAATGGATTCGGATCTATGTTTAGATGGTCCCGATGGGTCCGCATCGTGATTTGAGACTTGGGCGTATGCCCGAAATTAAATTTGGATCCCTAGATTGAATTAACGTGATTTGTTGAGAACTAGTAATTTGAAGGTTTAAAGAATTCCTAAATTTGACTGTAGGTTAAGTTTGTTGCTAACAGATTCGGATTTCGGTTCTGGAACATGGAATAGGTTTATTTTACTATTTATAACTTGTCTGCAAAATTTGGTGCAAAACGAAGTTGATTTGACGTGATTCGGAAGTCCGGTTGTAAAATTTCATGTTCTTGAGTTCTTTGAAAATTTTCATACATTTTGATATCTAATTAGTAGTTCTAAGTGTTATTTTGGTGTTTCGGTGGTGCAAGCGAGTTTGTATGGTATTTTTAGACTTTTGTGGATGCTTGGTTTGGAGCTCCGAGGGCTTGGGTGAGTATCGGACGCGTTTCGGAGAGTTTGGAAGTTGCTAGTGTGACCTAGTGTGCAGGTTTCGCAGATGCGTGATCAGGGTCTTATTTGCGATAAAAGGGACATGTCTGTGATGATTGCATTTGCGAACATTTTGTTCGCCAATGCGAAGATGGCCTGGGAACTTAGGGTCGCATTTGCGACATTTGATCGCTTTTGCAACCTGTCCATGTTCGTATTTGCCAAAAAATCATCTCATTTGCGGTGATTGCAGAGGTGTGAGGTTCCTCGCATTTGTGATGGGTTCTTCGCATTTGCGAATCCCAGGTCGCATTTGTGACATGTGCGCCTGGACAAAAAGCTGAGAGATGGATTTTTAGCCTCATTTTTCATATTTTGGAACCCTAGGCTCGGTAGGAGGCGATTTTGAAGAGGAACTTTCATCTACAAACCTTGGGTGAGTGATTCTAATTCATTTCTAATCATATTCCATCAATTTATCTTAGATTTTAACATAAAAATCATGTGAACCAAAGTGAAAATTAGTGAAACTTTGTCAAGTTTTTGAAAAATAAGAAATTGAGTTTTGAGAGTCGATTTGGACTCGAATTTTGAAACTAATCATATATATAAACTCGTGGGGTCATGGATAGTCGGAATCTACTATTGGACCTGGGTTTTGACCGGGCGGGCCCCAGGTTGACTTTTGTTAACTTTTTAGAAAAGGTGTAAAGATCTTAGCTTTATCTATTGTAATTGATTTTCCTAGCATTGTTTGTTGATATTAAGTCGATTTTGATTAGATTCGATTGGTTTGGAGGCAAATTTACGAGGAAAGACCCTGGTTGATCTTTGATTTGGTTACGGAGCGAGATAAGTATTGGGTCTAACCTTGATTTGAGGAAATTAGGAACCCTTGTACTATATACGTATGTGAAGTACGTGTGTAACGGCATATATGCGAGGCGACGAGTGTATATACGCCGTCAAAACAATTATTTCCATGCTTCCCGTATTTCATGAATTATCCTACTCCATGTCTTAACTATTACATGCCTTATTTTCTTTCTATGCTGTAACTTGTTACTTGTCATTAATATTCTTGTATTGAAATGTTCGTTCCTTCCAAGACTCCATGATTAATTTCTACTTGCCTTAGTTGTCTTACTTGTACACCTTAACTGTCACATACTTGGTTTGTTTTGTTGATCTTGCATTATTTGTAGCCTTCCTTTGATTAGTATGTGGTTCCTTTATTGCTTCGTTTTCATGTCCTTTAATGGTAGATATTCTTATGAATTGAGCTACTGGATTGATTATATTTATTGAATTTGTTTATGGATTGGGTTGCACGCTGCAACGATTGTTATATGATGGAATAAGGAAGGATTTTGATATTGATACGGTGGGATCGGGTTGGGCGTCGCAACGGTTGTGTACGTAATACGTGATATTGATAAATTGTGACATGGTGAAATAAGGGGGGATTATGATATTGATTATGATGATATGGTGGGATCGGGTTGCGCACCGCAATAGATTTTACATGTGATTCATGATATTTATATGGTGGAATAAAGGAGAATTGTGGGTGTACGGTGGGATCGGGTTGCATGTCGCAACGGATTGTATATGTTATATTCATTGTTGTTATTACGTTGATTTCCAGTGTTGTTACATGAAATTATGAGATCTGTTATTCCGGATTCTCTGAGTGCAAGAATTGAGTTCTTTTCATTAGTTAACTGCTTTACCTTTCCTGTTTTTCTTTCCTATTATTACTATTATTGTTGCGCACAAGTTATTGTAGGTGACCCGCCTTAGCCTCGTTACTATTTTGTCGAGGTTAGGCTTGGCACTTACAGAGTATATGGGGTCGGTTGTACTCATACTACACTCTGCACTTCTTGTGCAGTTTGGAGTCGGTCCTAGCAGCGGTCAGTAGATTGCTCGGATCTGGTGCTTGACAGAGACTTGAGGTACAGCTGCACAACGTTCGCTGCCCTGAAGTCCCATTCTACATTACTCTAGCTGTTTATTTCAATTCAGACAGTTATGCTTTCATTTAAACTATTATTTGTAGTACTCTAGACGCTCATGTATTCGTGACACCAGTACTGGGATTTGTATCCGGAAATCACCGTGTATCAGATTTATCTACTTTATTTCAGTTTATGTAGCTTATTGGTTTTCATTTGCTTTGAATTATTAAAAATGATTAATAACTGCATCTAATATTGGCTTGCCTAGCAAGTGAAATGTTAGGCGCCATCACGGTCCCGAGAGTGAGAATTCCGAATCGTGACAAAGGATTGTAGTTCTTTTTGTTTTTTTTTTGTTTTTTTGTTTTTTTGTTGCTTGGTATAAAGAATTTCCTTTTTTTTCTTTTGTTTGCTTGGTATAACCTTTCTTCTTCTTTTGTGATGGTCAATGAATTGTTAGGAGCTTAGTGGTAAATGGTGTTAATACAAGTGGAAACTTGATTCAAACTAAAATGCATGTGTTTACTTTTTTCTGTTAAGAAATGAAAGCAAAATAGAACAATATAGTAATAGAAACAAGATGTATAGGAGGAGAATGTAGAAGTTATCTTATTCAAGTGTGTTTCTTGTGTGTTCTTCCATGGGCAAAGAATGTCCTATTCATACTATACAAGATACACCCAAAACTCACTAGATATATCCTAGGAATTAATATATGCATCTATCCAAGTAGTACATTGTATAGAATGTATAGATGGATTAAATGATCATCCATATACATTCACTTTACTTATAACACTCCCCCTTGGATGTTCATTTGAAAGATAATGTTCCTCGTTAAAACCTTACTAGAAAAAACCCAGTGGAAAAAATCCTAGTGAAGGAAAAAGAGTACACACATCTTGTAATACGCATTTAGTGCTGCCTCATTAAAAACCTTACCAGGAAAATCCACTTGGGACAAAACCTTGGTTAAGGGAAAAAGAGTACAACGCGTATTATACTCCCCCTGATGAAAGCTTTATTTGATATCTCGGAGATGACACATTCCAATCTTATGTCTCAGCTTCTCAAATGTTGATGTTGGCAATGCCATAGTGAATAAATCTGCTATATTGTGACTTGAACGGATTTGTTAACATCTATCTCACCATTTTGCTCAAGATCGTGTGTGAAAGAACATCTATCTCACCATTTTGCTGAAGATCGTATGTGAAAAAGAACTTTGGTGAAATGTGCTTTGTTTTGTCTCCTTTGATATATCCTCCTTTAAGTTGAGCTATGCAAGAAGCATTGTCTTCATACAATATCGTTGGAATCTTCGTTTTTAATGAAAGGCCACATAATTGTTGAATATGTTGAGTCACTAATCTCAACCATACACATTCTCGACTAGCTTCATGAATAGCTATTATCTTTGCATGATTGGAAGATATAGCAGCTAAAGTTTATTTTGCTCAACGTCATGAAATAGATGTAGCCCCACAAGTAAATAGATAGCCAGTTTGAGATCGAGCTTGATGTGGGTCAGACAAATAACCTGCATCTGCATAACCAATCAACTGTGAATCGGATTCATAAGAATAAAATAATCCCATATCAATAGTCCCTCGGAGGTATCTAAAAATATGCTTAACACCATTCCAGTGTCTTATTGTTGGAAAGGAACTAAATCTTGCTAATAAACTTACTGCAAAAGTTATATCTGGTCGAGTATTATTTGCAAGATACATTAGTGCCCTATTGCAATAAGATATGGAGTTTCATCACCAAGAAGCTCTCCATTATTTTCATGAGGTCGAAATGGATCTTTATTTATACCAAGTGATCTCACAACCATCGGGGTACTCAATGGATGTGCTTTATTCATATAAAAATGCTTTAGGATCTTTTCGGTATAAGTTGATTGATGGACAAAAATTCCATCTTTCATATGCTCAACTTGTAATTTTGTCTTTCCAAGATCTTTCATTTCAAACTCTTTCTTCAAACAGACTATTGCTTTTGGAAGTTACCCAGGAGTTCCAATGATATTTAGATCATCAACATACACGGCGATTATAACAAATTCAGATCCAGACCTCCTTATAAATACACAAGGACAAATTGGATCATTCTTATACCTTTCTTTCAGCAAGTACTCACTCAGGCGATTATACCACATTCGCCCTGATTGTTTCAATCCATATAAGGATTTTTAAGCTTTATTTAACAAGTTTCCCGAAAACATTTATTAGTTTCAGGAACTTTGAGCCCTTCAGGGATTTTCATATTAATTTCGTTGTCTAATGTGCTATAAAAATAGGCTGTGACAACATCCACTAGACGCACATCAAGTTTTTCGTGGACTGCCAAATTTATGAGATACCTGAAAGTGATTGCATCCAACACAGGAGAATATGTCTCCATATAATCAATGGCAGGTCTTTGTGAAAATCCTTGTGCCACAAGTCTTGCTTTATATCTAACGACTTCATTTTTATCATTTCGTTTTCGCACAAAAACCCATTTGTATCCCACTGGCTTTATTCCTTCCGATGTTCGGACTATACGTCCGAATACTTCACGTTTTTCAAGTGACACTAGTTCTGCCTGGATAGCGTCTTTCCATTTTTACCAATCATTTCTCTGTCTACATTCATCGATAGATCTTGGTTCAAGATCCTCATCTTGTTGCATTAGTTCAACAGCAACATTATAAGCAAAAATGTTGTCGACAATAATATTATTTCGGTTCCACGTTTTTGCCGTAGAGACATAACATATTGCGATCTCTTCATTCTTATTATTTTCAGGTACCTGGACCTCCTCTGAGATCTTATCAATTGTTATGTCAAAGGGCTCTTTTGAGCAATTACGTCCATATTACGATCTCCTAGATCATTTTCTCCTCGTCATACCTCGTAGAAAGAGAACACATGAATTTAACCCGAACGATCATACCTCTACATAACTTCGCTGCAATGCGCGGTCCTACCCAAACACTGGACTGCATTATATACCTCGAGCCACCCTGCTCCAAATCTATAACCATTCGGAATTCAACATCAAGGAGCCAGAGTGCATTACCATAACCACGGAGAAGCGAATGACATATCACCACACAACCCGTAAGAACATAACCAATACGCAATCAATCATGCAACCCTCTAATATCCGTCTCACTCAAATTCTGCTATAAAGCCCAAATGGAACCGCACCATATGTGCATATAACCAACAAACCATAACTCCCCGCAACACAGAAACATAACTCATAGATCACCCCAGAACACTAACAACCTCAAAAATAATCGATTTAGCACATCCCTTAACCATAGCAACTCAGAGTCAACCGAGCGAACTCGATGCATAACACACATCCATATTGGCCTATCAATGAACCTCTTATCAAAGAGTCCCTGAAGCTGCTCCTTCAACTCCTTTAACCCCGCCGGTGCCATACGATGCGATGCCCGGCACCAAATCAATACCGAAATCAACAACCCTGTCCGGCGACATGCCCGTCAGCAGGAAACACATCCGAAAAAATCCCTCACCACCGGAACTGAATCAATGTTAGGAGTCTCTGCACTGACATCCCTCACAAAGGCCAAACAAGAAGGACAATCTTTTCCAACCATCCGCTGGGTCTTTAAAAATGAAATCACCCTACCGGGTACATAATCCGTCGAACCACGCCACTCAATCCGTGGCATCCCCGGCATAGCCAACGTCATTGTCTTAGCATAACAATCCACAATAACACGACACGGAGACCACCAGTCCATACCCAATATCACACCCAAAATCTAGCATACTAAGCAACAAGGATCCACTCGGGTCTCCGAACCTCCAATAGTTACCACAGAAGGCCGATATACATGGTCTACAACCACGACCTAACTTGTTTATGAGAACTCCCAGTCTCCAAATCCGTACAGCACGTGAATCACCATATCCGATCCCAACTCCACCGTCCGAATATACAACACACCTCTAATACCCAATCATCCCACGAGAGGTACTCCTATAATTCTTCTATGCCACCAAGCAAACTCGAATATCAGTAGTCGATCCAACAAGAGAGTATCGCAATACTAATGAAGTATCCTCAACTCAAACACCTCGCCCTTCTGATAGCTGCCAACTCGACACAACACCAAGGTTGGAAGAGCGGGTCACAATAGCTTTTACCCGAATAGTGGTCGGGATCGATTTCCTCAGGGAGCTAGTAGTGGAGTTGGATTTTCTATCTAGTCTAGCGATGTGTTTGTGCTCCTAATGTCACTTCAAACATTCTTGGTTTTTGATTTTATAACTACTATGATAAAACTAATGATTAACGCTAAATTATGCTACTAGAATATTGCAAAGTTGTATCTAATGGGAAGGAAGGCACTAGGGTCGTGGCATTACCTAGGTGGCTAATTGACGGGTAGATGTTACTATGAATAGATTGACATATTTGGGGATTATGCTATAACCATTGCACAATTGTATCTACTCTCACACCTCTCGGTAGAGAAAGTGATTTTGTCCAATTGACTCTCTCGAGACCAATTGGGTAGGCCAATAAGATCAAGCAACTAGGGTTCAAGTAGGGTGATTACTCTCTCGAGATTTAACCCGTTAATTGGGACTATCATTTCTCATGAGTCCATCCCAATTCCTTGTTGGGTCAATTTTAGGGTCATAAACTCTCTTTCTCAAGAAGAGTCAAACCCGCAAAGCTTGAATCGGTGTTTGCAACCACCAATTCTTAAATAAAAACATAAAATCAACCCAAATAACAAACACCCGTAATCAATCTAACCTTATATGGAAACACCCATCAATTACCCACACTAGGGTTGAGCCACAACCTTAGCTAATGGGTTTGGCTACTCATGCTAGATACAGAAATTGAAGAAATAGATGAAGAACTAAGCATATTAATTGATTACTTAGAAGAAACTACAATAATCTATCGTTAATGAAAAGCAAAAGTGCCGAAAATGGCTAAAAAAGTGAGCCTCACGAGCACAGCTAAGTCTGGAATATAAAAACTTACCCAAAAAAATGGTAAAATGTCCTATTTATACTAGGCTAGAAAAATTGGACAAAAATACCCCTGCGGGGTTAGTGCGGGCCGCTCAAAATGGACCGCAGCCGCACTGGCTCTTGGACTTCTCATTTCTGCTTCTCTGAAGTTGGGGACCGCGGACCGCGTGGAAGTGCATCGCGGCCACGGTGGAAGTTGGCACGGCCGCACAAAAAACGAGCGCGGGCCGCATTGCTTGGAATTGGCAAAATGTGAGCTCTCTGAATCTCTGCTCCGCGGACCGCACAAAAGAGTAGCGCGGCCGCGGAGCCTGACCGCGGACCGCATGAATCGTACCGCGCCCGCATTGCCTCCAGCTTGAAAATGCCAACTCTCTTAACCTCCTAGTGCGGCCGCATTCACCTTTGCGCGGTCCGCACTAGGTTCTCTTTTCCTCAATTTACTTAGTCTTTGACACTTGAGCAGGTTTTACTCCTTTTTGAGCCGATCTTTGACATCCTTCGCTTTGTCGATCAAACCTGCAATCAAGCACAACTTTTGAGCATTTTGAGACTATTTTGTAGCAATTTATAACCAAAACATAGGCAAGTAAGGGCATAAAACATGTTAAAATCCCGACTTATCAACTCCCCCAAACTTAAACCTTTGCTTGTCCTCAAGCAAACAAAATAAGACCCACCCCTTAAGGACAATTCAAGTAATTCCAGCTATCCTAAAGTAACCTCAACAAGCATCAATTGGGTCTAACCATTGCCCTCAACACAAATGGATCATTAACAACATTTAAACCTTGAAAACTATGGATCGTGTGACACAAGAGCATCAAGAATTGACTCATTACATCAAAGAACTCTCTCAATTACTTTGCTCGCTGTGGATCCCCAAACTCATACATCCTCAAATCTCCCTAAGCAAACCTCACCTTTTTAGAGTATACACATACAAACCGAGGTTAATGGGAGTTCACTCGTCTCTCTCAAGGAAAAGTCACAAGTCCGGCTCTAAGTACCATATGTTTGACCCTCATGTAAGTATCCACTAATGCGAGCGTCATCCAACTCAAGATCATATAGGGTTTTTGTGGAGTCAATGTAAAGGCTTTTGGGTAAGGGTAGGATATGTTTTTGTTCAAGTGGATTCAATCTTCCCTTAAGCACTTCTTTTGATTCATTGGCACAATTCACTTGACTCTTTGAGTCATTTCACCTCTTCCAAGGGGTTAGAGAGACACATTGTCACTCTTTCTTATGCAATTCACAACATTTCTCCATTTTCTACTTCTTTCCACACCTTCTTCACTTTTGTTTTTCTTGAATCCCTTTTTATTCTTTTTCACATTGGGCTTTCTTTTTCTCTTTTTCTTTTCTTTCTTTTTCATTGCCTTCCTTTTCTTTTTCTTTTGTGCCTTTTACCCCTTTTTGTTTCCTTTCTTGTCTCTCCCCCCAAACTTAGACTTTGCTATTACTCAAGGGAAGATGTGGGTGCCAAGAGAGGGTAGAATTTAGAATGGGTATAGGCTTGTAACATTGGTTCTTGAAAGAAGAAGGTTTAAGGCTCAAAAGGGGTTAGCTAGAGATTATCTCATTGGTAGGCTATGGAATTGTTCAACTTATCATTTGGATCAAGGAGAGCCTATAATCACTTATCAAGTCGAATGTCACTCAAAATTTCGCCTCAACAAACATTCAGGGCAAGTTCTAAACCATTGGCTCGGGACGGACTCATAATTCAATTTCTCACCACACACACTCAAGGATTGCTAAAGACATAGAGTCGAGGGGCCACAACAACCTTAGATACGATTGAGCACACAATAGTCCCGAAAGACCACATGATGTTTGTTTGGTCAACACAAGAGTCTCAAGGTCACTACTTTCACCATCCTAACACAACCACTTGTCTTTGACCATGGGATCAAAGGCAAATGTGTTAGGCCCAAGTGAAGCTATGCTTGAAGTTCCCTTAACTAAAAACTACTAAAATAAAAGAAAAATCAAAAACGGACTCGAACCCTTAAGAAGGTTGTCACGCATCCATCATCGGGAAGAGCCACCCAGTTCACACAATACTCCACCCTTGGAAAGAATCGTGGCATTAAGAAAACCAAGGGCTTATTGAAAACGCCAAAAACAAAACAAAGGGCTGCGAGCCTAACTACGAAGCTAAAAATGAAATTTTTTTACGAAGATACGAAAATAGAAAATAGAATGAATATTTACAATAGGGGCTTAGAATATACAACGGGGGGATGAATATGTACAAAAACGTAACTTTATATACAGACCAAAGAGAGAATAAAAAGTACGATAAAAGTGGCTAAATGTAAAGTTATATACATACCAAATAGAAAATCAACCAAAAAAAACATAAACTGAGTCAAATATATACAGTCATCTAGATAAACAAAAAAAGTAGGGCGCACCCCCACGAATAAAAGCTGGCATTGTCCCCAATTCCAACTATCAAACTAAGCATCAAAAAGTCACAAGAAAGGATATAGGGGCTCCCTAAGCCTGGTCCGTCTGCATGGGATCATCAGTGGTCCCCAAGTCCTCTGTATGTGCGGGAACCTCAGACTGGTTCCCGGTCTCCTGCTTCTCAGCTGCTGAGACTGGGGCCTGTTCCTGGACCGGCTGGATGTCAGGTGCATCATGTGGCAAACTGGAGGAGGCCTCTTGTGGGGCTGCCACCTCAATAACTGCATCAGCTGTACTGGGGAGCTTCCTCTTTTTCCTTGGCGGCCTGAGTGCCTGCTCCTACTGTGGCTGTGCTACTGGTGCTGCTGGGGCTGGGGCAGGGTCCCTGAATAGCAAGTCTAGAGGCATCTGGTATGCCAATAGCTTGTCCACATCTGTCTTGAGCTGTTTCACAGACTCCTTGGAAGGCCGTGATCTCCTCATCTTCTTGTGCTCCTTGGCAAGCTCCTTCAGAGCCTTGCCATGTGACTCCACTGCTGTAAACAAGGTAGCCTGTGTCTTCACTGCATCAACACAATCCCTGCAACATCTCACAACCAATTAGCTCAAAAATCCTAAACTATAAGGAAAATCAAAGAGAAAGAAAAAGACATGGGTTGCCTCCCAAGAAGCGCCTGATTTAACGTCGCGGCACGACGCATGTTACCATTACATCACTTCAAATCAAAAACTGCCACCACGTGGCTCTCATCAAGCTCTCCAAGAAATAATAAAAAAGCATGCCCACCAAGATGATCTAGCATTTTGTCAATGAATGGCAATGGATAGTGATCTTTGCGGGGCACTTTGTTCAATTTTCCATAATTCTTGCAGCCCTGCCAACCTGCAGCTGTTCGTGTGGGACTCCACACATTCTGAGAGTTTGTCACTATGGTCATGCCACCCTTCATTTGCACACAGTGTTCCGGAGGAATCCAAGAATTGTCAAAAACGGGTTAGATCACCACTTCTTGCATCACCTCGTCTAATCTTCTTTCATGCTCCAAAGACGGCTTTGCATCATCCTCCAAGATAATATTGGGCTCAAAGATTGTGAGGCAGAGGTGTGGAGCAACTTGTTTATATTTCAACACCGGTAGCTCCTCAATTGTTGGCTTTGCTAGTGTAGTTTCCCGGTTGTGAAGATCCAAAGACATTTTACTGTGCCTCCAAGATTCCATATCATGTAAAGCATCTATGCACGTCACTCTACTTGCATCATCATTGATATCCCGATTTAGAGGAACGGCCACAAGAGGGTCTTCAACATTAAGCATAGCACTTGTCTCATCCATTATCACAGTCGTGATAATGTCAACAAATGAGCACATCTCAGTGCTATTAGGTTGCCTCATGGATTTGCAAACAGGGAAAACCACCTTCTCATCCCCCACACGGAATGTCAACTCACCCGCCTCAACATCAACCAAAGCCTTCCCCGTAGCTAGGAAAGGTCTCCCAAGAATGATTGGAACTTCAAAGTCTACTTCAGAATCCAGTATAACAAAGTCGGCCGGCAAGATGAATTTATCAACACAGACAAGTACGTCATCAATTATACCCAAAGGCCACTTCATTGATCGATCCGCCATTTGAAGTCGCATTGAAGTTGAGCGAGGTTGTCCAATTCCCAAGGTCTTGAAAACCGAATATGGTATCAAGTTTATGCTAGCCCCCAAGTCACAAAGGGCTTTGGCAAAATCTGCACTTCCGATAGTACAAGGGATAGTGAAAGCTCCGGGATCCTCAAGTTTTGGGGCTATAGAGTGAACGATAGAACTTACTTGATGCATCATTGGTATTGTTTCACACTCCATCGACCTTTTCTTTGTCACCAACTCTTTCATAAACTTGGCATACCCCGGCATTTGCTCAAGTGCCTCCACCAAGGGTACATTGATTGTAAGACTCTTCATCATGTCTATGAACTTTTTGAATTGGTGATCACTCTTGTGCTTTGCTAACCGTTGAGGATACGGTGGAGGTGGCCTAGGCAAAGGTGCCTTGGCTTTGGGCACCACCGGCTCGGGCATATCAATCACGTGTTCCCTAGACGGGTTCACGGCATCTTGTGTTTCCACCTCGGCCTCATCAATATCTATCCTCACCTCATTGTTTACATTTGTCTCAACCACATCTTCAACAATCAAAGGGGCATTGTCACCCCGCAACTCAACATCATCATCTACAACTCGCTTTTCTCTTGAGGCATGCACATCACTGCCTCTCCTGCTTCTTGTTGTAACTGCCATCACTTGATTGGTGTTTCCGCCCTTCGGATTCACTACCGTGTCACTTGGTAGAGCACCCTTGGGGCGAGTATTCAAAGCTTGAGAAATTTGGCCTAGTTGCACCTCCAAGTTCCGGATAGATGTATTATGAGAAGCCAATTGTGCATCGGAATCTTGGTTCTTTTTCATCATATGCTCAAACATATTTTCAATTCTACCCAAATCACTTCCGGAAGAACTCGGACCTTGAGAAGGAAAGGGAGGTGGATTGTTCGGTTGTTGGTACATGGGGGGCCTTTGAAAGCCTTGCCCCCGGTTGCCTTGGTTTCCGCCATTATTCCACCCTCCTTGATTGTTGTTGTTGTTCCAATTATTATTGTTTCCGTTCCAATTGCCTTGATTGTTACCTTGGTTACCCCAATTGTTGTTTTGATTATTATTGTTCCAATTGCCACCACCTTGTTGTTGGTTGTTATTATTCCAATTACCGCCGCCTTGTTGATTGCCCCAATTTCCTTGGGGACGCCATTGCTGATTCCCTTGATTTCCTCTATTCCCTTGGTAGTAATTGACATATTGACATTCTTCGCTTTGATCATCATAGCACTCATGCGAATAACCACCACCATCATTGTTGTTATCAAATTGCTCACAATTACCTTGAGGTTGTTGTTGCCCTCTTTGCCTCCTTTTCAACATAGAAACACTTTCCATTGCATTGACTTGGCGCGGGTTTTGGACTTGTTGCAATTGCGCCTTCGCCAATTGATTCATAGTTGTTGTAAGCTCGGCAATAGCTTGGCCATGATCGTTCAATTCCTTGTGCAAATGGATGACCGTGGGATCACCTTGGGGCACGTTTGCTCTACTTTGCCATGCCAAAGAGGTCTCGGCCATTTCATCAAGTATATCACAAGCTTCTTGGTATGAAAGTTTCATAAAGTTCCCACCGGCCAATTGGTTCACAATGCATTGATTAGTGGTGTTGATGCCCCGATAGAAAGTTTGTTGAATCATTGCCTCGGTCATATCGTTGTTTGGGCACTCTTTTACCATTGTTCAAAATCTCTCCCATATTTCATGCAATGGTTCCGTTGGCTCTTGCTTAAAAGCCAAAATTTCATCCCGAAGCGCCGCCATGCGACTCGGCGAGAAGAACTTGGAAATAAACTTGTCCGCCAATTCATCTCACGTTTTATGGAATGATTTGGTAGCCTTTCTAACCAATCCAATACCTTTCCCCGAAGAGAAAACGGGAAAAGCCTCAATCTCAACGCATCCTCAGACACGTTTGTTTGCTTGCTCCCCCAGCATGTATCTACGAACCCCTTCAAGTGCTTGTAAGCATTTTGGTCGGAGGCGCCCGTAAAATACCCTCTTTGCTCGAGCAAGGTCAACATGACATTTNTCCTTCCCGGTCCTCTCGTACTAGGGAAAGGTCCTCTCAATGCTCTAACGCCCACACCGGATATGGACCGAACTGTCTCACGACGTTCTGAACCCAGCTCACGTACCGCTTTAATGGGCGAACAGCCCAACCCTTGGAACATACTACAGCCCCAGGTGGCGAAGAGCCGACATCGAGGTGCCAAACCTTCCCGTCGATGTGAGCTCTTGGGGAAGATCAGCCTGTTATCCCTAGAGTAACTTTTATCCGTTGAGCGACGGCCCTTCCACTCGGCACCGTCGGATCACTAAGGCCGACTTTCGTCCCTGCTCGACGGGTGGGTCTTGCAGTCAAGCTCCCTTCTGCGGAGGCGCCCGTAAAATATCCTCTTTGCTTGAGCAAGGTCAACATGACATTTGTGATTTGAAAGTTCCCCGCCCGGATTCGGGGAGGAACGATGGCACTCACATATCCTTGATTTGGTAGCACTCTTGGGACTACTCTTGGCGGTCGCGGAGGAGGGTCTGGAATAGGATTGTTGTCATTGGCCTGACGGCCTCTACGTGGAGCTTGAGGTACGGGAAGCTCATCATGATCAATATCTTCTACCTCCTTCCCCGCTATGGCATTGCCAAGAGGGTCAATAGCATTTAAAGCCATAGTACCTGAGTAATCGACACAAACAAAATTAGTAAACAAGAAGGAAAGAGAAGCAAAACACAAAACAAACTAAACAGATAGTCAACACCGTAAGCTCCCCGGAAACAGCGCCAAAAAGTTGATCGCCGCCAACTCGACACTACACCAAGGTAGGAAGAGCGGGTCGCAATAGCTTTTACCCGAATAGTGGTCCGGATCGATTTCCTCAGGGAGCTAGTAGTGGAGTTGGATTTTCTGTCTAGTCTAGAGATGTGTT
>NW_017671928.1:114469-136993 GCF_001879085.1 Nicotiana attenuata | reverse complement strand
AGAGCATTGCCGCGAAACACCTGAAGAAACTCATTACCTCGTAAGCACCCAAAGAACTAGTCATATCCTTACCATGCCGATCCGGCCTACTACCAAGCTATCCCATCTATCAAAGTTTCCTTCTGATTTACCTTCAACTTGATACTCCTTCTTGCTATAACACCACAATTCCTCAACCCAGACTCACCACACGAGACCCAAGCATAAAACCACACCGTCTAAGGCTCATAAGCCGCTGAATACTCTCTTAACTATTCCCAAAAGCACCACATTTATAATACCTACCCTGAAGGGACTTCCTGCAAATCCAAAGCCATTACCTTTACCTTCCTGATACTGATATATAGAATCCCATAATGATATAGAAATACCACGAGTCTTGACACCCTCCAATGCAAACCTCAGTTTCTAGCCAAATATACAACTCGAAAATCTCCAATTATTTCATGTAAAATCTTGAACCCATTAGAACCATTCTCGAGAGTCATCCACTCTACTCAAATCGCAATTAGACCGATCAAACAAACCGGACAACCTATGCTCCAGTAGCACTCCAACACTGCAGAGTATAACCTTACCTTAATGCAACCAAGCAACTTCATGATCTATGCACCGCACATCCTTTACCGATAACAACTCAAGTCATTCCATGATTCTCATACACCCATAAAGCATAACATAACCTTTATTGATATTTCCTTTACTCAAGCCATCCTCGGTCTCAACCTCCGTAACCCATAACTGATTCACCGATACGCCTCAAACTAGAACCATCATAGCACATAACCGCGTAATCAACTAATCAATAGCAGACTCCCCCACTTGGCTCGAAGCCATAGATCAAAACACACAATAACTCATAATGAATATACTCTATTACTGCCACAATACCATAGTGAGATTAAACTCAATCCTTCATAAGCTCGTGCAACACAGACCATCTAGTACTTCAAATCTTCTGCAAATCTCGCGTTCACCCTTGTACAGTCAATCCCACTCTCTTAAGTGACCCCAAATTTAAATTGCAACACATATACTTCACTGATAAAGGAGATCTTCCAACAACAACATAAGGATCACACAAACTTCAGAACACTCCACAGGAGATAACCCACCTGCTTCGCCTCAAACTAACATCTCTTTATACCTTTCCACCGTCATAAATATTACGCAGTCCTTTAATCTTCCCGAGTCTGAACTCATATCACAATGTGAAATCTACTTCACTTCCCAACTAGGCAACATGAAAAGATCCTTCATAACACCCACAACTCGGGGCTATACATCAAATCACGATGGAAATCAAACACCAAATAGCTCTTGCTGCCCCAAAGCAGACCCTTCTCGTCTCATTCAGTTCATGTGAACACATCTCGGAGTCACATCACCCTCATCGCGTAGCTATCCCGCCATCACTTCCTTTAATAGGGACACAACAGAACATATAGATCCAGAAACGTGCCCACACAATCAGCACCTCAGTGCTCAAGCTTCAGGCAAAACCCGGCCTCAAGTCCTCCAGACTGGCCCAACATCATTGCACAGAAATCACATCTCGCCCATCGATTAGGGGATCACAAGCCGTTAATGCACAGTTGATACCGAGCGCTCATGTGCGCATACGAACGCGTGGAAGGAATTCAAAGAGTTACATTTCAAGCCGAATCAAGGACGCACGATAAGAATTCAAGAAGGTGAGATTTCCTAAAGGTTCTGCAGCCTCCCGAGGATAAGTACAGACGTCTCCGTACCGATCCGCGAGACTCTAATGAACCTGCTCATGACTCGTGAGACCTATGTAACCTAGGCTCTGATACCTACTTATCACGACCCTAAACCCAGATCCGGTCGTGATGGCGCCTCTCGTGAAGACAAGGCCAGCCGACTCAACTCCCAATTCATATTAAACAATTATAATAACACAATTTAAGTCATTAACATGCTAATAATCCCAAAATAAAGTGAAATATATCAACTGCGGAAACAAAACACAGCCCGATATCGAGGTGTCACCAGTCACGAGCATCTAACATAAGTCTCGAAATATGGAAAAAGGACTACACAGTCTATTACAAAATCCAGTACTAGGGAAGAGAAACAATGATAAGAGGGAGAAACACTGGGCTGCGAATGCCGAGCAACTACCTAGTGGACTCCGAAAAATCTGCTGGAAGCTATCAACCCTCGCTAGCAGGACCAGAAGCGCCTGCATCTGCACAGGGTGCAGGGAGTAAAGTGAGTACTCCAACTCAGTGAGTAATAACAATAAATGAAGACTGAGCGATAAGAAATCACGTAAAACACAACAATATGCTATAGAGAAGTAGAGTAAAACCAGTAAAGTACAATAATGCAGTGAAACCTCATAAAACACATTTGCAACAATTAAACAAGTAAATAACAGGCAACTAGAAAAGATAAACACATAAGAACCGCCCCTCGGGCACAATAACAACAGAATCAGCCCCTCGGGCTATATCTCATATCACAATGGGTACCCGCGCTCACTGGTGGTGTACATACTCCGGAGGGGCCCCTTACGACCCAAGCGCAATATCAAGCCATCTCGTGGCATAATCACTAGGCTCTCGGCCTCATATCAACAAGCCACCTCGTGGCATAAAATCTCAAGCCTTAGGCCTCATAATCATAATCAGTGTATCACTGCTGCGGCCTGCAGCCCGACCCAAAAGTATCCTCACAACATAGGCCCTCGGCCTTACTCAGTCAGAATCTCAT
Source organism: Nicotiana attenuata (assembly GCF_001879085.1). Taxonomy (NCBI): domain Eukaryota; kingdom Viridiplantae; phylum Streptophyta; class Magnoliopsida; order Solanales; family Solanaceae; genus Nicotiana; species Nicotiana attenuata. The sequence goes on along the minus strand of NW_017671928.1, from coordinate 134,254 downwards.
AAGCCTCTCGGGAAACAGTAAAACATGACGCTCAGCCCAAAATACGATTTAAAATATTATTTAAAGTGTTAAAACAGAGTTAACATGGCTGAGTTATGAAAACAGTAAAATATAACATGACTGAGTACAAGTATAAAGTCAATACAGTGAGGGAATGGCAGTAAAAATCCCCTAAGGGTCCAAATAGCTGGCACTAGGCCCAAATATGGCATTCAGCCCAAAATATGATGATATCAAACAGTTCCTAATCAAAACGCGGTAAAACAGTCATTCGGGATGGACTAAGCCTCAATCCCTGCACGACCCCACGCTCGTCATCTAGCGTGTGCGTTACCTCAATATAGCACAACGATGTGCAATCCGTGGTTTCATACCCTCAGGACAATATTTACAATCATTACTCACCTCAATCCGGTCCAAACTCTAGCTCGCGAAGCCTTTGCCCCTCGAATCGGCCTCCGGATGCTCCAAATCTAGGCAAAATCAGTACATAACGATCAAAATATGCTAAGGGGACAAAGCCCACTCGAAAACAATCGAGAACAACGCGAATCCCGAAATTAACCAAACCCGACCCCCGGTTCCATGTCTCGAAATTCGACAAATTTGATTTCATTAGACTCTTTATCTCCCCACGAGTTCATACATATTAAAAGTTCCGAAATCCGACCACAAATAGTCCTTCAAATCCATAATCAAAGGTCTAAGTTTCCAAGCCCTAGTTTCCCCCATATTTAACCCTTAATTTCCATAATTACAGCCCTAATCCGTGAAATAATACCATAGACATAAGTTTTTATGATCCAAAACCTTATCTCAATGAAGTCTCCTTGAATTTTCTCTTCAAAATCGCCCAAAACTCCAGAAATCGCGTTTAAAAATCGTGAACACCTCTGAAAATCGCGAAGGAAGAATTATATACCTTCTGACCTAGGCTTTTCGCACCTGCGGTCCAAATCCCGCTCCTGCGTTCCCGCTTCTGCGGTCTAGACCACCGCATCTGCGGTTTTCACTTAAATGGCCAATACCGCATCTGCGATTAATATCTCGCACCTGCGCTACCGCAGGTGCGCCCTCTTCACCGCTTCTGCGATTCCAGCAGCTCGCCTACTTGGCCGCATCTGCGGCTGCCTTCCGCTTCTCGGGCATCGCACCTGCGGCCTCCTAACTGCAGGTGCGGTTATAACAGCAGCAAAAATACTTCAGCTATCCAACTCAATTCCAAATCTTCCGTCAACCATCCGAAATCACCCCGAGGCCCCCGGGACCTCAACCAAAAGAACCAACAAGTCTTATACTACCCTCCAAACTTATTCCAATCTTCAAAACACCTCAAACAACATCAAATCAACCAAAACACATCGGATTCAAGCCTAAGGTTCTCAATATCTTCCGAATTACGCTTTTGATCAAAAAGTCTACCAAACCACGTCCGAATAACCTGAAATTTTGCACACACCTCCCAAATGACACAACGGTCCCACTGCAACTCCCGGAATTCCATTCCGACCCCTCTATCAAAATCTCACCCATCAACCGGTAATCGCCAAAATTCCACTTTCGCCAATTCAAGCCTAAATCTGCTACGGACCTCCAAAACACATTCCGATCATGGTCCTAAGTCTCAAATTACCTAGCGGAGCTAACCAAATCATAAAAATTTTAATCCGAGATCATTTACTAACAAGTCAAAACTTGGTCAAACTTTCAAATTTTAAGCTTCAAACTGAGAACTGTTCTTCCAAATCCATTCCGATTACCCTGAAAACCAAAACCGACGATTTACATAAGTCATAATACATCACACGGGGCTAGTCATGCCCGAGAACTGGCGAGCAAAGTGCAAAAGCTCAAAACGACCGGTCGGGTCGTTACACTTGCCGTAAATAAATCTCCCTTCATAGGTTCCAAATATTTTATAATAGAAGGAGACTCATACCCAACATATATCCCCAATCTTCTTTGGGGACTCATCTTTGTGCATTGTGGTGGAGCAATTGGAACATATATCACACATCCAAATATCCTAAGATGGGAAACATTTGGCTCCTAGCCAAAAGCTAATTGTAATGGGGAGACTTTATGATAACTTGTGGGCCTAATCCGCACAAGAGCTTCTGCATGCAAAATAGCATGACCCCATGCCAAAATGGGAAGTTTTGTTCTCATAAGCATTGGTCTAGCAATTAATTTGAGGCGTTTGATCAATGACTCCGCTAGACCATTTTGAGTATGAACATGAGCAACTGGATGCTCAATTGTTATCCCAGTTGGTATGCAGTAATCATTAAAGGACTGGGACGTAAAATCATCAGCATTATCAAGACGACGTGTCTTAATTGCATAATCTGGAAATTATGCTCTTAATCTTATTAATTGAGCTAGTAACCTCGCAAAGGCCAAATTGCGGGTTAATAATAAGAACACATGTGACTATCTTGTAGATACATCAATGAAAATCATATAATATCTGAATGGTCCACATGGAGGGTGTATGGGCCCACATATATCACCTTGTATACGTTCCAAAAATGCAGGAGATTCAACTCCAACTTTAATTACTGATGGTCTAATAATCAGTTTGCCTTGAGAATATGCATCACAAGAAAATTCTGTAGTTTGAAGAATCTTCTGGTTCTTCAATGAATGGCCATGTGAATTCTTAATTATTTTGCGCATCATATTATAACCGGGATGGCCCAACCAGTCATGCCAAATAATAAAATCATTAGTAAACCCTTTATTTACTATGGCATGTGATTCGACTACACTAATATTAGTGTAGTATAATCCGGAGGAAAATGCGGGAAGTTTTTCAAGAACATACTTCTTTTCCGCTTTTATTGTAGTAATATAATGATATTCAATCTTTCCTTCATTGGTGGTCTCAATATGATGGCCATTTTGGCGAATATCTTTGAAACTCAACAAGTTTCTTTGAGACCTACTACAATATAATGCATCATTAACAACCAATATAGTTCCTCCTGGTAGTAATACAGTCGCTCTTTCAGAGCCCTCGATTAATTTTGTACTACCAGATATTGTTATGATATTGGCTTCTTTCATAAATAAATAAGAGAAATATCTCCTATCTCTTAATATGGTGTGCGTCGTAGCACTATCCAGAAGACATATTTCTTCTTTATTATTCATACGGCCAGCTGAAGACTGAGAAGTTTTCATATTCTTCATAAAGAAAAAGAAAAAGAAATACATAATAAGTAATATTGAAAAATTTAAGAACAAAAGAAACTATACTTAGGAAAGTAAATACTAACAACATAAAACGTTTTATTCAAAAATATGAACTTCATAAAAAAAATTATTCTTATAATTTTCCCCAGTAATTAGTCTTCAGTTATGATGCTCTAAGGAGTCTCCAGCTTCTAAATGAGTAATATCTGCAATCCTTCAAAAATATCATCTTTATAGGCAAGGTTTGCTTCAACTTTATCATGATTATTCATAGGGCCCGCCTCAACATCATTTTGAAAATGTCAAGTGAGTCTTGACTTTTTTTTTGTTTCCTTTTATAGAGGCTTGATAAAGTTTTACAAAATATTCAGGCGTAGGTCAAGTTCGTGCCCAATGATTTTTCATACCATATCGGTGGACATTATTACCTTTGCCTTTTGAAGGATTGTTTTGAGAACCCTTATTGTTCTCTTGTTTATAACGGCCACCAGCATGGTGATTATTATTTCGTCCCTTACCATGCCCACATATATTTATATGGCAATGATAATTATTTTGTCTTCTTTCAGACTTTTGATTTATCGCTATCACATTCGCTTATAGGAATGGAGCTGATCCGGTACTGGGGCGAACTTCATGATTTTTTATTAAAGTGTGTCATTCTTACACTGCCATTATTATATCATCAATATCCATATGAGACGTGTTAGGCGATAATATGATGGGACTTGAACCCAACATCTTATCATCATGGTGCACCAGGACTTGAACTTGGTGTCTTACCCTCATGGTGCAGTGGGACTTGAACCCACTGTCTTATGTTCATATAATATTTATCACAAATTATCTCATTCTCTTTAGAGAATGGAATATAGTATAAACTATCTTACAAGTAGAAATTAATCTACATGATAAAAAAAAATTGTAACAAGTAGTATGCCTTAAATATTTTGGGTATAAATATATACGTGTCATGAAGACATATTAACAGTAGTGAATCATTAAAACAATAAAGAGATATTATAGCCGTTCCATGCAAATTCATCAATTACTTTCAACATACTGATTCATATGTACTATAACTAGTAGTCCCGTTCAATTTGCTACATATTACTAATGTTTGCCATCGTCCAAACTTAGTAAATATAAATACCGAAGATTCAATAACTGATACCTTTTGGAATTAATCAAAGCAGGATGTTATCATTAATATTCCATTAAAAAATGTCACGCACATCAAGATTACTAGTTTCAAAGATCAAAGGATTTTAAATCAAATGTTATACCTAACAATAAACAAGATTCCTCCTAATATTTCACAAGGTTCTTTCAATATCATATCAAAGTAATGATAGCATGCTTTCCTATTTCATAAGGTTAAACTTAGAACAAGCTGGCATGACAATTTAAATTAAAGCTTATTATTTTTTTTTTTAATACCAAGTCATGTATATAGGCATGCATGTAGTGATTTATAAAATTCAAATACGGTAGAAGCAAATGGATGTATACTTGAATTTGTAAGAAAATTGACTATCTCTTTAGGAAGAAGATAATACCCGATTGAAGTAAACATTTCAATTGATTAGAATAATCGTGCTGATAACGAGTTAAGAAATAAGAGCAAAATAGAACAATATAGTAATAGAGACAAGATGTATAGCAGGAGAATGTAGAAGTTATCTTATTCAAGTGTGTTTCTTGTGTGTTCTTCCATGGGCAAAGAATGTCCTATTTATATTATACAAGATACACCCAAAACTCACTAGATACATCCTAGGAACTAATAGGTGCATCTATCCAAGTAGTACATTGTATAGAATGTATGGATGGATTAAATAAACATCCATATACATTCACTTTATTTATAACATTTTCCATATTTTCATAATTTTTATATTTTGTCTTTTCGTTTTTTGTTTCCTCAGACCTGACATTTCAATTAACAAAATATTTTTGATGCAATTATTGTCTTATAAATATTTTGTTTTAGAATCATTTTGACAAATAGGCATACTTCTTATCTGAAAATGCTCTAATTAGTTCCTAGAACCGTTGGTTCAGTCATATTTCAAACTTTTAATAGCCAAGTCGATAAATATATTTACTCGTGCTTCTATATTGTTTTTCAATTTCAATGTGAATATTGACTTTATCTCAAATGACAAAGACTTTGGTTGTGACTTTGGACAAGAATATTTTGATTATGTTGAGTAATTTTTGTGCTAATTTTGTCATCGCAGTAGTTTGGCAATAGTTCCGAGACAATTTTAGCAGAATTCATGACCAAATCATTTAAGGATTTAAGGATTTTTCAAGGTGTGCTTTGGTGACTCAACAATAAACACCTTGGAGAATTTATTAAATCAACTTAAAAATATGAATTTCAGTGATAGCACGTGTCCAAGAACTAGTTTGGCAACAACCTTATTTATTTTTCTTTAGATTATTTTTTTAATTATTTTCTACAAATAGGTGGGTGCTTGAACAGTTCTTCTCGCGAATGCTACAACTTAGTCTTGATTAATGGAAGTGCAGATTGGAAATTTCTTTTTTGTATTCTAAGAAAATTTTCTGTATGCGAAAAGTTTGAGTAGGTTTTCTGGCATTTTTGTGAACTACAGTTTGTACCTTTTCTGTTTCATCTACATGTGTATATTGTGTATATATTGTTGGATCTTAAAGTTCTTATTGTAATCTGTAATATTGAATACAACATATTTTTCAGATATTTTCTTACTGAGAAATTGGTCCGGAGGATTTATCTGACCTCATTTGCAACCAACAATTTACAGGATGAAGAAAAGTAAAAAGACCGTTATTTATGTTCAATTGTTAAAACAAAATTGCACTTCCCTGTTTCATTCAAAGGATTTAATTTAATTTAAAACTTTAATTAACTGCAGTAGGTGAAAAATAAATATGATAAAATTATTTTCAAGCATGAGGAGACAAATTAGGTTTTGGTTAAAATATGTAACTACTAATTTTGTTAGTTTAGGAAACTTCCATACTTTTCCCATGTAAGATGGGAAAAGTTTAATTTGGCGATGTATATATAATGCATCTACTTGGCATCGTTTGTTTGCACTTAATAGAGGTCTGAATCTTAATCATTCAGATTTCACATATTAAGTGCGTTTGCTTTTTAAGTGTGAATCTGAATCATTCAGATCTTGATTATTAAATGTGTTTGTTTTTTTAATTGAACAACCACTTAATGAGTCTGAATGAAGATCTATAACAGAGACTTAATTTCATAAAGATATTACTATCCATATTCACAACTAATTACCGTCATTGCCCACCATTATCAACTACTACCATGCACCACCTTCCACCTCCATACTCAACCACCACCATCGACCACCACCATCCTCAAGTATAATCATCACCGCCATTATTATTGACTACCGCCACTTGCCACCTCACCATTGTCGACTACCATCACTCACCACCCCCACAATTATCTTCTACCACCGGCATCACCACCATCATACTCAACCACAACCATCCACCCACCCACCTCAACTACCACCACTAACCACCCCACTACCATTATTAGCCATAACAGTCACCGACCATTATGAACTACCACCACTTTCCTCAATCACCACCACCACCATTCACCAAAATCAACAACCAGTATTCTCAACCAAAACTACTATCAATCACTGTCTCTAGTCGGCATCCACAAATACCACCGTTAGTTATCACAACCATCAATAACCATATATTTATTTATTTTTAAAATTTATTGATAAAATATTAAGTAAATTAGTATTTTATTTTAATTTTATATTTATTAATTTTTAAATAGAGATAAATTTTATTCATTCAAATGTTAAAAAAATAAATAATCTTAATCATTTGGTATTTAGATCTTGATACACATTTTAACATTCAGATGTGTATTCAGATTCAGACATCCTAATCTTAATACACTTCTTGATATTCAGATGTACATTCAGATTCATACGTCTTAATCTTTAAAAAAAAACAAATGATGTCTCAACAAAAAGAATTTGGCCAAGTCAGGGAGAAAGTGGCTTGCCATAAGAAGAGGAAGATTTCGGATACCAGTTACGATATAATTGATGTTAAGGAGTTGGAAAAAACTAACAAAGAATTGCGGGCTACAACTTTGAAGAAACGTTACGCTAGTGTGATCTTGAAATCCCAACAACAAGTTTTTGGGAAGGTGTTTAATGAAAAAGAGATGAAAAAGAAAACTGAATTATGGGAGAAGCAGTTGCGAGAAAAGAAAGCAAAGTCACAGCGGCAAAGAGATAGAGAAGCGGCGCGGATCGCCATTGAAAGCATAAAAAGGACAGTTGATTTTGATGATGATATGTAAGCCGAAAGAGAACTCTTGATGATCATCGGTGCTACAAGTTCTTGGTAGTTAATAAAAAGTTCGCATATTCGAGTCTAATTCTTTCATTCTGATGTGGTTTATTTTATACTTGATTCGTTCTTTATTTGCATGTTTTGTAGTTCTCTCTAGTATTTCTGCCCGCATATAGAGTCACTCGAAAGATATAGCTCAGTTTGGAGAGCGAAATATTTAGTTAAAATATCATGGTATAGCCAGTTTTCACACTGGTCAATGAAAAATAGCCAGCGTTTATCAAGTCAATGAAAAATAGCCACTATTTTGCTGCAACAGGGACCGGTTCAGTATAATATATAGGAGTTCTGGTGCATTAGTGTACGAACTCCAGCATATTATGCTGGACCGATATACTTTGCTAACTCCTGTAAAATTTGCGGGAGACTGGAGCACCAGTGCTCCAAACTCCAGTATATTATACTAGACAATTATACTTGCTGGAACTCCCGTAAAATTTGCGGGCTTATTTTTCCGGATTTTGAACAGTGTTTTCGCTCAGATTTAAAGTGGCTAAATTTCGATGACTTTTGAAACTTGGCTATTTTTCAACGACCAGTGGTAAATCTGGCTATTTTTGAATTTCTCCCAAATATTTAGGTAGTTTAGACTTGAGATCATCGTGCAATAGTTACCTGAAATAACTGTAACAGTCCATAATACCTTTATTTATACAGAAGAGAACTTTATGTTAGAAATTTACCATCTCTTCTAGAGAATTCTAGTGTGGTCCATATATAAAGTAATAAATTATTTACCTTGTCTCCCAAGTAAATAATATTCTGTAGTTATGCATATATGGTAGTTTCTTTGATGCAAAGAAATAATTTTTATTAGGAGTCCCTAGGGCAATTATAACTTATAGAGAAGTCCCTAGGACTAAAGTATTTGCCTAAGAGTCCCTAACTTGCCTATAAATACGTATGTGACCCCATTTGTCTGGCATCGTACGATAGGCAAAAGCCTAGAAGGATGCCTAGGATTTCTGTCAAGGTTCTTGCAAGGTGGCTCTACAACACTTGAACAACTATGGCTGAAGGTACGTTCGTTGTATAATTTTCGCTATGTTGGCTCTATGTATGTGTTTAAATTTCAATATGTGGTATCAGAGCCTTTAGCCGTGTTGTTCAGTACTATATTCTGCTTGTAATTATGAAAAGTGTTTCTCTGTTTATGGCTGCTTACCGACGTAGTTAATTTTATTTAATTTGAATGTGTCTTTGTGTCTAAGGAGTACCACTGTTTTATTGAATCGTTATGTATATTTCTTTGTTTGGAAATATCATCTTTTGTTTTGCTACTTGAGCCGTAAAAGTCATCCTTGTCTTCAAAGACATAAAATTTAGCTGCTTCCATTAGCGGATTGCTTAGACACACGAATTTAATTGCTCTAAGTTGCATTGCTACCCTTTATTTTGATAGATCATATGTGACACTAATTCGTAACATGGTAAAACGCCTACTGTTTATGTGAATACTTTACAAGATCTATGGTTGTGATCTCAACACGTGGGTTACGTTTTATTTATTTATTTAAAAGTCTCTGGTTCAACTTTATTTTGGATAAAGTTGAATCCATTGATTAGATGTATTTGTTTTTCTACCAAAAGGAATTTGACTAAACAATACTCTATCATGTTTGGAGTTGCGTTCTTTTTTGATTCTTCTACACATTTGTTTTATAATGTTTGAATTGATTATATGAACTGACCTTTGGGTAATAAAGCCTTATTCTAATAGCTATTTGAAACCAATCAAACATTCTGTAAGATGTTATTTTTGTTTTCCCTTATGTGATGTACTTAGGAGTAGCCACAACATCTTGAATACATGATATAAAAGAAATCAAGTTGTTTAATCACATAAAGATGAGTGATTAAAAATTATAATGACATCTATTTAGTCCAGTTATCTCATTAAAATGGTAACCCGGCCTTACAGGGAGGTAACCATTTTAGTGAGATTAATTGGAATGAGATAGTAAAACTTTAAGTTGAAAATTATCTTATATACACAGGTACGGATTAACTTTTATATGTTTTGGTTCAGTAGTCCAATAAAGTAAAGTAAATTCTATGCATGGGCTGCATCCTCTGCCCACAAGATGGTTTAGAATTTACTTAGAGTTGGTATTTTATGTGATTCACCTTTGATGTATTGTACTTTATAGCTTATGTATGTTTATCCTTGTTTTGCAGTCTTTACGCTTTTCCTACTACTATTTTTAATGAGAATGCTCGAATTCTAATGCTTTCTGGTAACAATTATACTGAATGAAAGGAGAAAGTCCTTTTCACTTTAGGGTGCTCGGATCTGGACCTGGCACTCCGTGTGAATGAACCACCTATTCCCATGAAATCAAGTACGCCAGCGGCTAAGGCTAATTATGAGCGGTGGGAGCGATCTAATCGCTTAAGTTTAATGCTCATCAAAACCCACATAAGCCAAAGTATTAGGGGTTCAATCCCTAATAGCGATAAGGTCAAAGCTTACATGAAGGCAATTGAGGAGCAATTTGTAAGCTCTAACAAGGCATTGTCCAACACCCTTATGAAGAGGCTCTCAACTATGACTTTTGACAGAAGTCGTACAGTGCGTGAGCACATTATGGAGATGAGAGACATTGCTACTAAACTCAAGTTCCTTGAGGTCGATATGTCTGAACCATTTCTTGTGCATTTCATTCTCAACTCACTTTTTGCGGAATATGGTCCGTTCAAGATTTCTTACAACACACATAAGGATAAATGGTCAATCAATGAGCTCTTAACCATGTGTGTTCAAGAAAAAGAGAGGTTGAAGCATGAGACACCCGAAAGTGTTAATATGGTGACTCATGGTAAGAGAAATCAAAGAAGGGCAAAAATGTTCCCATGAATAAGAAAAGCACTTTTGACAAAGATGCTTGCCGTTTCTGTAAGAAGAAGGGACACCGGAAGAAGGAATGCCTGAAATACAAGAAATGGCTTGAGAAGAAAGGTAATTTTACCTTTGTATGTTATGAATCTAATTTTACTGAAGTTTCTGATAATACATGGTTGACTGATTCTGGTGCTACATTTCACATTGCCAAAATCATGCAGGGCTTTCTAAATCACAGGAAGCCGATAGGAAGTGAACAATACGTCTATTCTAGAAATAGGACGCGTTCACGTGTGGAAGGCGTGGAAACTTATAGGCTCATTTTGAAAGATGATTTTCACTTAGATTTATAAAATACTTTTTATGTTCCAGACTATTCTAGATTTAATTTCTCTTTCAAGACTATCTATTAGTGCATACGATTTGAATTTTCATTAGTCTTCTATGAAACTCTTGAAAGATAATAAAGTTATTGGTTTTGTAAATTTGAACAAAAATTTATATAAACTTGAGCTAGACCCCACATTTGAATGCAATATTTTAACTTTACACGACAAAGAAATTGGCACTAAGTGATGCATTATTAATGAGAACTCATCAAGTCTTTGGCTCAAGAGATTGGGACACATCTATATTGATAAAGTCAAAAGGTTGATTAATGATGGAGTTCTAAAAGCTCTTGATTTTTCTGACTTTGGGACTTCTGTGGACTACATAAAGGATAAGCAAACCAACAAATCAACTAAAAGTGCCAAAAGGAGTTCCCAATTGCTTGAGATCATACATACATACATCTGTGGATCTTTTCCTATCCCTTGTGAATGGTGAGAAATATTTTATCTCATTTATTGATGACTATTCAAGATATATGTATCTCTATTTTCTGTTTAACAAATCAGAAGCACTTGATGCTTTTAAAGTTTACAAACAAAAGTAGAGAAACAAACTGGTGCTCAGATCAAATTGTAAGATCTGACAGGGTTGAAGAATATTATGGTAGGTACACAGATAAGGGACAGGTTAAGGGTCCATTTGCTGAGTTCCTTGAAAATGAAGGTATAATGGCCCAATATACCATGCCAGAAATACCACAATAAAATAATGTGGCAGAAAAAAGGAACCGTACATTAATGGACATGGTAAAAATCATGATTAGCAGATCAAATTTACCTTTATCCTTATGGAGTGAAGCCTTAAAAATCATTGTGTATATTTTAAATAGGGTTCCATCCAAGGCAGTCCCCAAGACACCTTTTGAGCTATGGAAAGGATAGAAGCCTAGTTTAAACCATTTACACGTTTGGGGATGTCCAACTGAAGTGATGGTTTATAACCCACAACTAAAGAAGTTGGATGAAAGAACAATAAGCGGTTATTTTGTAGGCTATGCAGTTAACTCTAAGAGATTTAGGTTTGATTGTCCTTTTCATTCTCCTAAATTATTGAGGCTAGAAATACTAAATTTCTTGAGGTACATGAAAAAAGTGGGAATGATTTGACTCAAAGGGTGGAATTTGAAGAAATAAGGGAACCACCCGTGACATCTTTATTTATTGGAAATTTAATGTTGCTCAGAAAAATTCTCATGAATTATCTGAACAACAACAAATTCAAGAGCCACCATCACTTGAGAAGCCACATGAAGATCAATCTGTTTTACCTGAACCCACTGAAGAAGTGTCTAAACCAGTGAGAGTAAGAAAATTCTCAAGGGTTTGAAAACCAGCAATTTCTAGTGACTATATTGTATATCTCCAAGAGTCTGATTATGATATTGGACTAAAAGATGATCCATGCTCGTTTTCACAAGCCATGAGTGGAGAAAATTCTATACTTTGGTATGATGCCATGAAAGAAGAGTTGGAATTTATGGCTAAAAATAAAGTTTGGGATCTCATTGAATTACCAAAAGGAGCCTCTACTATAGGTTCCAAATGGGTCTTTAAAACTAGAAGAGACTCATCTGGTAATATCGAACGATATAAAGCTAGACTTGTAGCCAAGGGTTTTACTCAAAGGGAAAGTATTAATTACCATGAAACCTTCTCTCCAGTATCAAAGAAGGATTCAATGAGAATAATCATGGCATTAGTGGCTCATTTTGATTTAGAGTTACATCAAATGAAGTGAAAATAGCTTTCCTGAATGGAGATCTTGAAGAGGAGGTATACATGTGCCAGCCTGAAGGATTTTTTGATAAGGACAAAAGTCACCTTGTATGCAAGCTGAATAAATCCATTTATGGGCTAAAGCAGGCTTCCTGCCAATGGTATATTAAATTTCATATGTTATTTCTTCATTTGGATTTACGGAGAACATCATTGATCAATGTATATACCTTAAGGTAAGTGGGAGAAAATATATTTTTCTAGTCCTATATATGGATAACATTTTACTTGCAAGTAGTGATTTGGGATTGTTGCACGAGACTAAACAGTTTCTTATCCAGAATTTTGAGATGAAGATATGCGTGAAGCCTCTTATGTCATTGGCATAGAGATTCCCAAAGATAGATTCCAACGATTACTTGGACTGTCTCAAAGAGCCTACATTGAAAGAATTGTGGAAAGATTTAGGATGAAGAACTGTTCACCTATAGAAGCACTCATAGTTAAAGGTGACAAATTCTCATTAAATTAATGTCGACAAAATGCATTAGAAAAGGAGCAAATGAAAGGCACTCCCTATGCTTCGCTTGTTGGGAGCCTTATATATGCACAGGTTTGCACTAGACCTGATTGCTCTTGCAATAGGAATCCTTGGCAGATATCAAAGTAACCCTGGTCTTGACCATTAGAAAGTCGGTAAAAGGGTTTTGAGATATTTGCAAGGAACCAAGGATTTTAAGCTCCACATACAAATACGCTGACTCATTGGAAGTGATCGGATATTCAGACTCTAATTTGGGTGGATACAAAGATACTGGTAAATCTACTTTCAGGATACATTTTTCTTCTTGCTGGAGGTGTTGTATCTTGGAGAAGTGTCAAACAAAAGATTGTTTCAACGTCCACTATAGAAGCTGAATTTATAGCATGCTATAAAGCTATATCACATGCGTTATGGTTGAAGAACTTTATTTCCGGCCTTAGGATTGTCGATTCCAAGGCCATTGAGAATCTTCTGTGACAATTTAGCTGTAGTGTTCTTTTCTAAGAATAATAAAAGTGACACTCGATGCAAACACATCGACATAAAGTACTTGATGGTTAGAGACTATGTCAACAAGCAAGATGTGAGTTTTTAGCATGTTAGTACTACTTTGTTGATTGCTGATCCAACGACTAAAGGTATGCCGGCTAATATATTCAAGTATCATGCAACCCAATATAGGTCTTAGTAGCTCAATTTAGCCTTGCTTTGTTCTCTAATACTTTGTCTAGACATTATGCTTATTTTGATATACATGACAGTGCACACTTGGTTTTTCATGTATTATTTGTGATCATTGGATCAATAAAGTTGGACTCTGAATGACTTATATTAACTCCATTCATAAAGTTGTTAGACACTTTGTTAGAATGTATTGTGCATTGTAATACATGGAAAGAAGTGTTTGTTCAAAAGCATGACCGCCATGATTCATGTATTAATATATTCTAGTTAAAATGATTGTTGCATATCCTTTTGAGTGATAAAGTCTACAGCTATATTATTATGTTTATCTCTCATTAAGGATTATATGATCTTAATATGTGGGCCAAGTGGGAGAATGTTAGAAATTTACCGTCTCTTCTAGAGACTTCTATAGTGTGACCCATATATAAAGTAATAAATTAATTACCTTGTCTCCCAAGTAAATAATATATCAGATAATATTCTGTAGTTATGCATATATGGTAGTTTCTTTGATGGAAAGAAATAATTTTTAAGTTTATGGAGAAGTCCCTAGGGCTAAAGTATTTGCCTAAGAGTCCCTAGCATATCTATAAATACGCATGTGACTCCATCAGTCTGGCATCTTACGACAGGCATAGGCTAGAAGGTTCCCTAGGAATTCTGTTAAGGTTCTTACAAAGCGACTCTACGATACTTGAACAACTATGGCTGAAGATGCATTTCTTGTATAATTTCCGACGTGTTGGCTCTATGTATGTGTTTACATTTCAACACTTTACGCATACTGTTCCATTTTTTATCTCGCGCCTTAGATTGCTGTAATGCTTTGAAGCGTTATTGACTACATCCATAGCCGTTTTCATGTTGGTATTATATATTTATATTGTATCATACTAGTAAGCTACTGACAAAAATCATACTTCTTTTTTTTTGTGATGTGTGTTCTGGAAACATAACATGGAAATTAAGCCAATTTTCCTCTCCAGCTGTACGTGAATTCCGCTTCACATTTCACCAATGTTGGTCAAAGCTCTAATTAAGCTAGTTACTTACTCTGTAAATAACATGATCTCTCTATTACTGTCCTGTTATGTTATTTGTACATCCCTGTGTGCATTTAAAAGAGTTGGAAGAATGAATGGTGAAAGATCAGCTAAGGTTTGAACTAAGGCATAAGTAGGCCTGATGATAAAAAAAGGATCGAGATAAGCACATCTCTTTTGATTTGCTTTACTTTCAAATTACAAATCTCACTTTATTGAGGATGGCATGGCATGTAGATATTTTTGGTTGAACTGTTCAGGTAAAAAAACTTTCTGTGTATAAGTTAAACTCATATGCAACTCAGGGGTGTACATGGTCCACGTTGGTTTGGTTTTTATCAAAACCAAACCAAATCAACTATATCGGTTTGGATTGGTTCGGTTTTGGCGAGTTTTTCGAATTTTCGAATTTTTTTTACTTAAATATTATTTCAATTTTACTTTATTAAATTTTTGATAAGTAAATATATGTTTAGTAAAAATTTAAAAAATTGACAAACATATTATCTATTAAAGCAACTGCAGAAAGCAACTGCAGAAAGTGACTGTCTGCAACTGATCCCTTGGAGTTTTCCAGACAAAAGTACAAGTCAACTCTACAGGAGGAAAGCAACTGCAGAAAGTGACTGTCTGCAACTGTGCATGCTACAGTGCAACAATCACTTCCCATTGGGAAGAGGCGTGTACCAACCAAGAATAGACATCATCCTTGGGATGTCTTTTGAAGTATAATAACATGGTGTAAGGCAACAAGATATTCACTTGAGCATTTAGTGATATTCTCTCAAGCATTGAAGATCTGATCCAGCATTGAAGTCACAAGTGTGTCAAGAACAAGAAGACAACTCCACTACGGACCAGTTTCACTATGAGTCTATGTGTGTCCTTAGTTGAGTTGTAATCTTGTCTTTTGTTCTTCATTGTATCTCCTATCTTGCTTTCTTAGAAGCTTTGTTTTAGGAAACTCAAAATCATAAACCATCTAGTTTGTGTTGTGACTAGAGTTAGTCATAGGTTGAAGTCTTTGTAACTAGTGAGTGACAAAGTGGCTTGTGATAAGTGTATTACAAGTTAAAGTGATTGAAGTATTTGTAATAGAGTCATTACAAAGTGGCTTGTAATAGTGTAGTTATAAGTTAGTGAAGTTGAAATCCTACCAGTGTAGGTCATGGTTTTTGTCCCCTTGAGTTGGGATTTTTCCACGTAAAAAATCATGTGTCTTATTTACGTACTGTTTCAGTAGTTAGCACTGAGGGAACTGATATAGGACCAGGTCTCTATACAGTTGGTGGACTCATATAAACTATCAATTGGTATCAGAGCAGGTTCTTTCTAAAAGGTTAACACCTAGAAAGGATCTTAATGGCTGCTCCACCTAACTTTGAGGAAGGACAATCAACCTACAGACCTCCTAGATTCAATGGTCAGTATTACGGCTGGTGGAAGACTCGTATGCATGATTTTATAATGGCAGAAAACTCCGAGCTGTGGGACGTCATTTGTGATGGTCCACATGTTCCTATGAAAAAGGTTGGAGAATCTGGAATGATGGTGCCAAAAACCAAAAAAGAATACAGTGATATTGACAGAAAAGCTGTTGAGAAGAACTTTCGTGCCAAGAAGATCTTGGTATGTGGTATAGGACCTGATGAGTACAATAGAATCTCAGCCTGTCAATCTGCCAAGGAAATATGGGAAGCATTGCAAATGGCACATGAAGGAACTACTCAGGTTAAACAGTCCAAGATTGACATGTTCACCACCGAGTATGAGCTTTTCAGGATGAAAGATGATGAGTCTATACGAGATATGCACACTAGATTCACATCTATCATAAATGAGCTTCATTCACTTGGAGAAATTATTCCTAGAAACAAGCTTTTGAGGAAGGTTCTTAGTGTTCTACCTAGCTCTTCGGAGAGTAAGGTGAATGCCATCACTGAAGCTAAAGATTTACAAACTCTAACCATAGATGAGCTGATTGGAAATCTGAAGACATACGAGATGAAAAGAAAGAAAGACAGTGAAAGAAGAGAGCCAAAGAAGGAGAAGAACCTGGTGCTCAAGGCTGAAAACAATGACTCAAGTGAAGATGATAGTGATATGGCCTATCTCACTAAAAGATTTCAAAAGATGGTTCGAAGAAATGGTGGTATACCAAAGAGGGGCAGTTCAAGTAAACCAAGGAACTATGATATCTGTCACAAGTGCGGAAAGCCAGGGCATTTCATCAAAGACTGCCCACTTCTGAAACAGGAGCATTACAAACACAACTCTGACAAAGCGGCAAAAAGGAACCCGGTTCCTGACAAACGATTCAGCCGAAAAGTGTAGCTGACAATGTTGTGGAGCAAGCTCTTGCTACATGGGGAGACTCCTCCAGTGAATTAGAAGGGGAACTAGATGCAGGAAACAGTTCCATGATGGCAGTGGAAAATGAAGCAAAGGAATATGATTCATTATTTGCATTGATCTCTCAGTCGGATGATGATGAAGAGGATGACAATGATGAGGTAAATTTTAGGGATGTTCAGAGTAATCTGAAGTCCTACTCTTCTAAGAAATTGATGTTATTAGCAAATGTTCTAATTGATGCATATTATAATCTTGTTAATGATAAGGATGCCTTGACCATAGAGCTAGGAGATGCTGAACAATCTAGAGATGATCTGGTGGTCTGTGTGGTTGATTTAAAGGAGACCATAGGCAATCTTGAAAAACAAAAAGAAGTTCTAACTGGAAAAATAAATAGTGTAGAAAATGAAAGAGATGACTTGATGGTAGTGGTTGTTGACTTAAAGTAAACTATAAACAACCTTGAGAAAGAAAAAGGAGTGCTAGCTGGAAAGATTAATAATGTAGAAAATGAGAGATATGATCTGACGGTAGTGGTTGTTGACTTGAAGGAAACCATAGAGAACCTTAGCAAAGAAAAGAATACTCTAGCAGAGAAAATTGCAGCTACTGAGCAAGAAAGGGATGACTTTTTGGTGGTAATCTCAGACCTAGAGGAAACAATTGAGGGACTCAAATCAGAACATAGGCTTGTAAGTATTAAGAAAGGGAAGAAAGTAGCTAGTGAGACACACATCAAGCTTGAAAAGGAATTAAATGATGTGAAAACTAGTCTATGTGGTGAACTTGAGAAAAATAGGCAACTTCAAGCTGAATTGGAGAAAGTAAAAATTGATCTTGAGAAATCTCTTAAGTGGACCTGGTCCTCAGATGTTGTCACTGCCATGTACTTCAACAATAGTGGAAACAGGCAGGGAATCGGGTTCCAAAAGGAGAAAATTCCTTACAACCCTCACAGCAAGTATGCCACTGTTCCTGATAACTGGCTTTGTACCCACTGTGAGAACAATAGGCACTTCAAAGAAAATTGCCAGGACAGGGTTCAATTTGTTCAGAAAACAAAGTGTTTATTGAAAAGTGACTACTAAATGGGGACCAGGTACCACTCGCAGAAATCGCATCTTGCCTGCATGGACTAGAAAAGCTCTTATCCACCATTTTCCTCATTACAAAGGACCCAAACTAGTTTGGGTTCCTAAATCTAACCCATAATTTATATGTGCAGGGAACAGTAAGAGGAAGCGGACTGCGATGGATCATGGACAGTGGATGCTCAAAGCACATGACTGGAAACACCATGGATTTTCTCTCACTGAAAGCCCTGCAGGGAGGCAATGTATCCTTTGGAAATGGAAAAAGGGGTACATTCTCGGTGTCGGAAAGGTTGGAAAGTCTCTTTCACACTCAATTGAGAACGTGTACTATGTGGATAGCCTGAAGTACAGTCTCTTGAGTGTCTCTCAAATCTGTGATAAAGGGAACAAAGTAGAGTTCTTGTCTAAAGTGTGTACAGGTACTAATCTGGTAACTGGTGAAGTGGTTTTAGTAGCCAAAAGATACAAGAACATCTATGTTGCTGATTTTGAATCTCTGCAAGCTGGTGATATGAGCTGCTTGAAGGCAGTTGATAATGATGCAGAACTGTGGCATAGAAGATCGGGGCATGCAAGCTTCTCACTTCTGAATAAATTGATACAGAAGGACCTGGTTCATGGTCTGCCAAATTCAAAGTTCAAGGAGCACAGAGTGTGTGATGCATGTGCTAGAGGAAAACATGTGAAATCATCTTTTAAGCCAAAGAAGGATGTTAGCACATCAAAACCACTCGAACTCCTTCATATGGATCTGTGTGGTCTTATGAGAATACCAAGCCAAGGTGGAAAGAAGTATATTTTTGTGATTGTGGACGACTATTCAAGATTCACTTGGACACTGTTTCTTAGAACAAAAGATGAGAACTTCAAGATATTTGTGGCCTTTATCAAGAAAATCCAAGTGAGATGGAATTGAAAGTAGCATGCATCAGATCTGATCATGGGACAGAATTCGACAACGCCAAATTTGATGAGTTTTGCAATGAAAATGGGATTACTCACAACTTCTCAACCCCAAGGACTCCACAGCAAAATGGTGTGGGGAAAGAAAGAACAGAACTCTGGAAGATATGGCACGGACAATGCTTATTGACAGTGGAATTGNGCGTTTTTTCGAGGTCTCCGGTTACATGTAACACCAGTACCGTACAGTAAAAAATCCGGGTTAGGAGAAACCTGAGTTCTCCGTTTAGCCGAAACAAAACCAGGAGCCCATCTTCTATACTAAGCCTTTGGAGTCCATTCCTCCTATTGCGGTACCTTTTAACGAAGATGATCGAAGATGACGATGGCTCTCAGTGCCCGTTTTAAGATACGCAAACCAGCAGTTACTCTTGAGTCTTCTTCTAAGCGACCCACTACCAGGTTGCAGAAGAAAGAGGCTTTTGAGTCTTACTAGCAGAAGAGTAAGCGGAGTATTAAGAAAAAGAAGAAGAGGTTGATGAAACAGGGGGAAGTTGTGGCTGACAAAAACATTCCAGTAGTTGAGGTTGATGAAAAATGC
>NW_017671928.1:0-113389 GCF_001879085.1 Nicotiana attenuata | reverse complement strand
TTTAGTACATTGCCCGTTTTTCCTTTTGCTTTCTCTTTTCTATCATGTTGTGTGCACATATGGGGCATGAGTTAGCTGTGTTAGACTTCTTTATGCTTTTTTGCCTGATTGTGCATTTTTAATGATGCCAAAAGGGGGAAGAGTTGAGTTGGTTAACTTGAAAAATTGAAGCAGGTGCTTAAGGGGGAAGCATAGAGTCAGGGGGAACATATGAGGTTACTGGTACTTTATCTGGTTAAGTTAAGCTCAATAAATAGTCATCAATTTTAAAAGTTTGTCATCATCAAAAGGGGGGAAATTGATGTGCTTAAGGTCTCTTAGTCTTATGCTTTGATTATCTAACAAACTTTCTGTATAGAACCAGATAAAGGACCTGATGCATGCCTGGTACAATCATTCAGCAATGGACTCAAGATTATCTGGGCAGTGTGCCTTTGGATTCACAAGAACCAGTTTAGGGACCTGATCCCTTGGTGTTTCCCAGACAGAAGTACAAGTCAACTCTACAACAGGAAAGCAACTACAGAAAGTGACTGCCTGCAACTATGCACGCTACAGTGCAGTAGTCACTTCCCGTTGGGAAGAGGCGTGTACCAACCAAGAATAGACATCATCCTTGGGATGTCTTTTGAAGCATAATAACATGGTGTAAGGCAACAAGATATTCACTTGAGCATTTATTGATATTCTCTCAAGCATTGAAGATCTGATCCAGCATTGAAGTCACAAGTGTGTCAAGAACAAGAAGATAACTCCACTACGGACCAGTTTCACTATGAGTCTATGTGTGTCCTTAGTTGAGTTGTAATCTTGTCTTTTGTTCTTCATTGTAACTCCTATCTTTCTTTCTTAGAATCTTTGTTTTAGGAAACTCAAAATCATAAACCATCTGAGTTTGTGTTGTGACTAGAGTTAGTTATAGGTTGAAGTCTTTGTAATTAGAGAGTGACAAAGTGGCTTGTGATAAGTGTATTACAAGTTAGAGTGATTGAAGTCTTTGTAATAGAGTTTGTAATAGCGTAGTTACAAGTTAGTGAAGTTGAAATCCTACCAGTGTAGGTCATGGTTTTTGTCCCCTTGAGTTGGGATTTTTCCACGTAAAAAAACCTGTGTCTTAATGTTTCAGTAGTTAGCACTGAGGGAACTGATATAGGACTAGGTCTCTATAGAGTTGGTGGACTCATATAAACTATCAGAAAGGAAACTAGAATCAGGTTCCACAGTATATATAATATATTGCCTTTACCTTGTAATGCCTGCACCTAATATGGACATCACAAGGCAAGTTTGCCTAGATTTTGCTTGCATCCAACTGATGTCAATTTTCTCAGGATTATTTGTTGTTGGCAACTGATTTGGTGATATCTGCATGTGGAAGAACCCAATGACTACAGTGCTTGTGTTGTGTACTATTTCTGATGCTTGTGTAATTTCCAGACTTAACAGTTTTCTTGTACAAGTTTAACGAGTTAGCTTGTTCACATTTTCGGTCAGAAGGATACGGTAGGTTGATAGTTAACGTAAAACTATTTTACTAGCCAATCATCACAATACCAACTATATATTATTGGGACGAACTCAGCTGGGCACGCGTCACATCAGCTCTTGATGACCCCAACTTGAATTTGGAATTGAGGTGTACGTAGTTGTTGTTATTTTTTTTCCTTTACATGCTTCTAATAGGAGTGTTGTTAGTTAAAATTGAGTAACAGGGACATCGAATTTGTGTACCAGTTAACAATTGCGGAAGATTTTTGCAGAATCTGTTCCAATCAATTTGCCCGAATCCGATTTCGTCTCTCTTGGAAACAAAATTCTTGTTCACGAACTAAATACCTTCTTCTTACTTTTAGTGCATTTTTGTCTTTATGGGGAGGATTTCTCAGAGTATATCTTTCTGAAGAAGGGGAGCGTTGATTATATAGGGAAGGGAAGTTGTCAGGAAAAAAAACTACCGTGAAACTGACCCACGTTGATCCCCACGCTCCCCCTTACTTCTCAACGTGCGGTAGTTTTATTTTAGGAGTTAAACCTTCCCTAGGTAACTTCCCTTAATTATATCTCCTTTAAAATCAGGCCGGGTCAGTCCATATGGGCAACCCGAGACCCAAACCCAATATCCAACATCTCCCACTTCGCATATGATGGGCTCGACCTAAACCAGTGCTATGTGAAAAAACACACGTAATTCATACTAGTAAATAGATCGTGTGACTTGCGAGCATTAAGAGCTGCATTATTCTTACACCCTTTAAGGTTGTTTAATAGCTCTATGTAGAAATCCAATCACATGCGGAAAGGATTCACTACTACCATGAGGATCTTATTATTACTCGCAATACCCCAGACATTGTTGGCTATTCTAGTAGCTAGTTATCCGATCCCTCATCCTCGAAAAGAGGCGAACTCGAGTTCATGTTTAACTTTATATCCACCATTACACCCAATAACCTCATAGTAAGTGTAATGGTCGACCTATGAATACAGGTTAAATTACTAAATTTTAGTCGTCTGCCCTTTCTACTCGAATCTTTTCATTCCAGATCAACTACTTTCCTAGTCATGCACTGTATTGCCGAATCACTCATGGCTATTAGTGTCATGCTAAAGTAGCAACACTGATTGGCACTTCAAGAGACAGTAAACGGTCAAAGGGTATTCTAATAAAAGTTGATATAACTTCTTTGGGATCTCACTCAATGAAGAAGCAGGGATTCATTCTTCCATTATTCCATGGTCGATAGCACACGTGGTATGAAACACATGTTACGGTGTTCTCACCTTATATTGGTGCATGTGCCTTATTCTTTTAATCATTCAACACTGTACAGATCTTGGTCTAGGCACCCCCAAATGACTAACCCGAGTTCTCACTTCAATAATCCTCAAACCATCTTCTTAGAGAAACTTCCATATGGCTTATAAAACAAGTCATAATCGAATAGTAAAATTCGTAAGTCTGACTAGTTGTCAAGACCGACCTCTACAAGTGAATATAACCTCACATTATCCAAGGTTCTATAAGGTCTCATATCTTCACGATTCTTAACGTAAGAGGCGATTGCTCGTGTGAGAGAGCCAACTCGCGACTTGTTCGACACACTTTATCAACAAAACATTCATCACATACATACGAGATATAAGCATAATTCAAGAGTAATATATTACTGAGTATATTATAATATTTAAGTCATTTTACAAAACATAAATATGTTCATATCCTTCGCAAACCTAGAGCCATAATATGTTCTCAAACAGGTCTCTAGATATCGCCTTTGTAAAAGGATCAGCTATCATGCTTCGCGTAGGAATGTACTGTAAATTTATCTCTCCACTTGCTACCATGCCTCTTACAAAGTTATACTTGATGTCAATGTGTTTGGTCTTGCTGTGATACTTAGGATCTTTTGTATATAGAATAGCCGCTTGACTATCACAATATAGAGTCATGGGACCCTGAGAGTTCTTTGTAATATCCAAATGCTCAAAAGAATCTCTTCAACCAAACAGCTTCTTGTACTGTAGAGGCACAAGCCAGGAACTCAGCTTCCATTGTTGAAAGGGCTGTACAGGTTTGTTTCTTACTTTTCCATGATATAGCACCACCATTAAGTAAGAAGGTGTAACTGGATGTTGATTTTCTATCATTCTGATCACCAGCCCAATCAGTATCTGTATATCCTCTTAAGTATAAATCATTTCCACTAGAACATAGTGAATAATCTGTAGTTCCCTTCAGGTATCTGAAAATTCTATTCACAGCTTTCCAATGATCTCTTCCAGGATTGGATTGATACCTGCTAACCAGACCTACGGCATAACAAATGTCTGGGCGAGTACACATCATAACGTACATCAAGCTCCCGACAGCACTTGAATATGGAACTCGAGACATGTCTTCCTTTTCATATTCAGTCTTGAGACACATTTCAAGGCTTAAAGTTTCACCTCTCGCTATAGGTGTATCCATGGATTTGCAACCATTCATGCGAAAACGCTCCAAAATTTTCTTTATATAAGTTTCTTGAGATAGACTCAATAACTTTTTGGAATGGTCTCTTTGGATCTTAACTCCAAGGATATAGTCTGCCTCGCCCATATCTTTCATGTCAAATGACTTTGAAAGCCATGACTTGATAGTTTTCAAATACTCCAACTTATTTCCGGCCAATAAAATATCGTACACATAAAAAGAAAGAATTACAAGCATCCCATTGGACTTCTTCACATAAATGCAGTGGTCTTCATTGACCATGGTGAAATCATATGAGATCACCTCTTTGTGAAATCTCAAATACCATTGCCTTGAAGATTGCTTCAGGCCATACATAGATCTTTTCAATTTACAGACCTTCTTTTCTTGGCCTTTAACGATGAAGCCTACAGGTTGTTCCATGTAGATTTCTTCGTTTAGTTCTCCATTGAGAAAAGTTGTCTTTGCGTCCATTTGATGTAATTCCAAATCCAAACGTGCAACAATAGCCAAAAGTAAGCGAATTGAGGTAAACTTCACAACTGGTGAAAATGTTTCCTCATAATCTATTCCAGCTTCTTGAGTAAAGCCTTTTGCCACCAATCATGACTTGTATCTTTCTATTCACCCATCCGCTTTGCGTTTAACTTTGAGAACCCATTTTTTTCCCAATGGCTCTACGCCCAGGCGGAAGGTCAACTAGATCCCAGACTTTGTTGGTTGTCATGGACTCTAATTCTTCTTTCATTGCTTTCATCGACTCATCTTTAGCAGGGCTCGACAAAGCCTCAGTTACAGACTTAGCTCATCCATTTCTGTGGGAGATACCAAGAAAATATAATCTTCAATTTCATAAGTACGTTTGGGTATGTTTTTCCTAGCACTCTTTTGTAGTTGAAATTTAGGTTCGTGAGAAGGATTTTGGGATTGAGAGTTCCCACTCCCAGTCGGATCAAGAATAAGATCTTTATCAATTTGATTATTAACTGTGTCAGAAGGCACTTGTTGATGATCTGAGTTCAATATTTCATAAAGAGGCTCTCCATTCTTTACCTCGCCCTTCTTTGGAAAATCATTTTCCAGAAATGTGACATCTCGTGATTCAATCTCAGTAATACTTCCATCCTCTAATTCACCAATGAACATATACCATTTGGAGTGTTCTGAATATCTTATCAAGATAACTTTTTTCCCTTTTGGACCTAATTTACCAAACTTGCTAAAGGAATCTTTTACATATGCAGCACAACCCCAAGGTCGTAAATCCTTTAAGTTCGATTTATGACCAGTCCATAGCTTATAAGGAGTGGAAGAAACTGATTTTGAAGGCACTCTGTTCAATATGTAAGTTGCAGTCAATAACACATCTCCCCAAAAGGAGATAGGTAAATTTGCCTGCGCCATCATGGACCTTATCATGTCCAATAGTGTTCTATTCCTCCTTTATGGTACACCATTTTGTTGAGGTGTGTACGAAATAGTTAACTGTCTGGTGATTCCCTTTTCATTACACAGTTATTCAAATTCTTTTGAAAGATATTCACGCCCTCTATTGGTTCTTAAGGTCTTAATCCTTTTGTCTAATTGATTCTCAACTTCATTCAAATATTTCTTAAAGCATTCAAGTGCTTCAGATTTATGAGAAATCAAATAGACATAACCAAACCGTGTGAAATCATTAATGAACGTAATAAAATATAAAGCACTAGACCTAGCCCTCACATTCATTGGACCACAGATATCAGAATGGATTAATTGCAATGGAAAATCAGCTCTCTTAGCCTTTCCAAATGGTTTACGTGTAATCTTTCCGGCAAGACAATTTTCACAAGTTGGCATTTCAATTTAAGAGAAAGAACTTAAATGTCCTTTCTTAGCCAATCTATTCATTCGATCCTTCCCTATGTGACCTAATCTTGCATGCCATGTAATAACATCAACATCATTGTTACTAAAATAACATGCCATAACGCAACGGTCAACATAATAGTTATACGTAGAAGGATTACAATCTAATACAATAAAACCATCATAACGATGTCCAAAACCATAAAAAGCATTGTCTTGAGTAATTCGAAGACCACTGCGACTAAAGTTCAAATTGAAATCTAAATCTAGAAGAACAGACACAGAGACTAAGTTTCGTCGAATCTCTGGAACATACAGGACATCATGCAACATCAAAGATCGGCCACCACCCATGTCCATTCTGCAAGTGCCTATCCCTTTGACTTCAAGCTTTGCATTATTTCCCACATATACATGCTTTGATCCAGGTGAAACTCGACGAAACTCTATGAACGCTTCTCTATCACGGCTCACATGGTCGGTGGCCCCTGAGTCTACAATCCACACAGGATAAGATTCCGTTAGTAAAATAGTGCTAGAAACATATATAGCACTAAGAGATGCAATTTGAAACGCTACCTTTTTCGGCTCAATACACTCACGAGCAAAATGCCCCGGGACTTGGCAATTGTAGCACTTCATCTTGCTCTTCTCTTTCTTCTTATAGAACCGTTTTCCTTTCTTGGAATTTGGCTTGTTTCTTTTCTTGGAGAACCCTTCTCCGGTCTCCTTACTCTTTTCGTTATTTTTCCAGTTTCTCTTACGCTTGAAGCTTGATTTCTTTGTACCACTTGATTCTGCCACAAAGGCATTAGGTACAGCTTTAGCAGCACCAAGCCGCTCGTCTTCAAGCTCCACATGACGGGCAACATTAGCAATAGTTTTGATGTTATCATTGTGGGTCAAGTTAACCTTCAGATGTTCCCAATTATTGGGAAGAGACCGAATCACTGCCTGGACCTGCTGCTCATCATAGAGAACATGGCCAGCACTTTTGAGTTGAGCAATATATTTGACATCACCATTACATGTTGCTTGACACCATGATCATGACGCTTTTTGTACGTGTCAAACTTGATTATCAGCTGTCGAAGGCGAGTCACAGTTGTACCCCCATATGCCTCTCTTAAATGTGCCCACATGGCTTGAGCAGTAGGATATTGCTCACATTCGTGGATGAGATCATCATCAACTGAACTTACAATAATTCCACGTGTAGTGGAATCTTTCTTCTTCCAAATATTGTAAGTTTCCAGATCCCTCCTGTGTTGGGCAGTGTTACCCTCCTCTGGGTGACTCATAGCATGGTTAATACTTTCAAGAGCATCTTGCTCTTCGAATACATACCACATCTTACGACTCCAGATGTTGTAATTTTCACCATTCAGTTTTTCACCCTTGTTCAAGTCAGCAATGATACTTTTTCGATGCCATATCTGTTATTAGAGATAATATTACAAGTTTAACTCATCAATATATACTTCGGTCAATTTATACATGTGGTTACACACTCAAGTAAATTAATTATAATATTAATTCTACATTTAGTATAAAATTGAACGGTCACTACGTTTCCATTCATTATCTATATCTAAATATTTTTAATTAATACTAAAATCACTTCTTAGTGTGTACTTTATTTCAAGTCTCAATCCATTACAAAAATAATAATAAACAATGTATGTAACTGGTGAGATAAATAACATAATTTAAATTTCATTAAGATAAAATAAATAATAACAATTTACATGTTTGCTAGGACATACATGTACCAATCGAACACTAACTCTTGCTCACATACGCTAAAAGGTGCACTGGGCCAAATATCATGATAAATCTCAGTTAAAATTTTACCCTAAGGCTCTCAAAGAGAGTCCACTAAAATAGCTAATGCTTCCCAATCAGTAATTTCTATGTAATTAGCCAATTCAGCTCTTTTTACCTAAAAAGGTGTACATATTCGGGAACGGAAGCATCAGGGCCCATTTTAAATTCCTTAAACTCCCTAAATTTCTTTTCTCCTTCCCTTCGTTCAGCCCTTTGATTCCTTAACTCATTTTGCCTTGCCCTTGGGACATTCCTGATGACTTCAGGCTCCGAGTATGAATCATTATAGAAATAAGTCCTGCGACGACGTATTCTTTTACGTTGTCTCCCTCCTTGATTTCGAGAACTCCCACTTTGAGTAATTCGAACTTGTCCCTGTTCAGCCATATCTGAGATAGGATCAAGGAAACAATAAGAATGGCTACAACCTTTTAATGTGATAACATATATCACAATTACTTGTAGAAGGATATCATTTGAGGGATTAAGACTAAACTTATTTTTATTTTTATTTTTATACTAAGAAGGCACTAAAATTATTAGGATCTTCAAAGTTTAAAAATTTCTATCCTTTAAAGTTTTGTATTTTGTATTGATATACTTGGGCTCACATCTCAAGAAACAATAATCACATTCATATGTAAAATCACTGCAACATTTATGGAACCCATTCTTCTATTTTTATAAATCCATAACAGAAAAGTCAACAATTATAGTAAAACTATGGATAGATCTTCAAGCAATCACTTCCAATTTATTGCATTTTATTTTAATGACTTTTAAGTTTAGGCCATATTTAATGCAATTAGACGATTTCATGTTCCATGTCCATCAGCTTCTTATGCTCTTTTCTTCATCCTGTACTAAAGGAAGAAATATGAAACTATCAACAACTAGAGGGACGAAGCAGATATCTTGGAACACAAACAACCATGATTTAGTAGAAAGCCTAAAACCATAATTAAATTCATATTTATTTGGTCTCGTACACTCGAAATCAACAAAGGGTAATCTGTTGCCTATCATTGGATTGAATTCATATTTTGGCTGAAGTTTTGTTTTACTTCTTTTTATATATACTGCATATTTAATTAGTAAATCCGCCCCTATACCATTGCTCTTACAGTAAAGAGAATCCACGCAAAAACAGGAAAAGTTTAACATAGAAGGGACGAGTTAGTTTGATGGAGTATAAAAGCAAGAACATGAAAATTGAAATACCAAAACGATATCAGTTGATCAGTTCCCATTTTCAGCGTAAATCTGTATACCCCATACTTTTTAAAGGGGCTTTTCTGCTATCTCAAATAAATAGGAAAGAAAACACAATTGTGGTTTTTGCAGTATATCAAGATGTATGTTCTAATCAAAAGAACACAATTATGGCTCTGATACCATTGTTAGTTAAAATCGAGTAACAGGGACATCGAATTTGTGTACATGTTTGTGATGAACCAAAGGGTCATCTTTTGTTTTAGAATTCGATTT
Organism: Nicotiana attenuata; assembly: GCF_001879085.1. Classification (NCBI taxonomy): domain Eukaryota; kingdom Viridiplantae; phylum Streptophyta; class Magnoliopsida; order Solanales; family Solanaceae; genus Nicotiana; species Nicotiana attenuata. The sequence continues at coordinate 104,253 of NW_017671928.1, read as the reverse complement.
CGTGTTTCGAGGCCTTAAAAACCTCTAGTTATCTCTTCTCGATTTGCGTGCACAGTCCGGACGCGTATCCGAAAAGCTTTTGTGTGAAAAATTAAAGAAAAGATGATTTTTGGCTTAAAAGATGATTTTAGTTGACTTTGATCAATATTTTGGGTAAACGGATCGGGACCCGTGTTTCTACGGTCCCGGAGGATCCGTAGTAAAATATGGGACTTGGGCGTATGCCCGGAAATGAATTTTGAGGTCCCTAGCCCGAGAAATAAATTTTTGAAGAAAATTGTTAACTGAAAAATATAATGGTTTTTTAGAAATTGAATAATGTTTGATATTGTTGGTATCGGACCCGTATTTCGGTTCCGGAGCCCGGTAGAGGTCCGTAACAAGATTTCGTCACAATATCTAGGGATCTCCATGGGGAATTGGGTGTTTTTGGGTAGAATTTAGGAATTTTAAAATTTGGGGATTTAGACCTCAAATTGAGGTCAGATTCCAAAACCAATTGCATATCCGGGCTCGGGGGTGAATGGGTAATCGAGTTTTGGTCCGAATTTCGAGTTTTGACCAAGCGGGCCCGGGGTCGGTTTTTGACTTTTTGGGAGAAATGTTGGGAAATCTATAATTTTGTATTGGACTTGGTTTCTTTAGAGTTTATTGATGTTATAAAGTTAAATATGGCTAGATACGAGTGGATTGGTGGTGGAATCGAGAGGTAAAGCGGTGGTTGAGCTGTGAATTACCCGTTGGCTTGAGGTAAGTATTTCGTCTAACCTTGACTTGAGGAATTAGGGATCCCCGACTTGCTTGCTATGTGAAAAACCATGTGTGTGGCATATAGGTGTGGTGACGAGCAACTATTCGTGGCCAAATTACTTGTTTAGCCTGTTCCCTTGCCCCGTTTCCCTATATTTTGCTCTCCTGTTTTACTTGCTACTTGCTTATTGATACTTCCATGTCTAATTGCTTCTTGTTTAATGTTGTTTCTATATTGGTGTTGTTAATTGTTCCTTTGTTCCATTATATTACACTGTGGGTTTATGTTGGATTATTGGTGCTTCGTGGTACACTTTGGTTGTTCTGGCTGTGTAGTTTTAACTGGTGAACTTTAATAATTGCAATGATATTTCTTGTGTTGGTTTGAGGTATTAGTGTTGTGGAGGATGTGAGTTAACTTGTGAAACACTTGTCTCTATGTTGTGATTGGTGTTGATATGTATATTGGGATCGGGTTGCACGGCGCAACGGGAGGAATAAGGGTGAATGCGAATATCTGGTGGGATCGGGTTGCACGCCGCAACAAGGAGTAATAAGGGTGGACGGGTGGGATCGGGTTGCACTCCGCAACAGGAGGAATAAGGGTGATATAGTGAGGAGTAATAAGGGTGGACTGGTGGGATCGGGTTGCACGCCACAACAAAGAGTAATACGGGTGAATGATTATACTGTCATTGATTATATGGTGAGATCGGGGTGCACGCCACATCATTTGTTGTTCATGTGTTCATATTTTGCTGAGGTTCATTAGTGTGGTGTTGAAACTCCCTTACGGTTTGTTATAGCTGAATATTGGTAGAACGACCGAATTTCGTATTCGTTTAATGCAAGTTACTGTTTTAGTCTATTATGTATTTCCTTTCTGTTTTAGTATACAATGTTGCAGGTTATATCTATTGTTATGCCCCGCCATAGCCTCGTCACTACTTCGTCGAGGTTAGGCTCGGCAGTTACCAGTACATGGGGTCGGTTGTACTGATACTGCACTCTGCACTTTCTGTGCTGATCTCGGAGCTAATGGCTGATCGAGAGGTTGGTTGCTTTCACTGCATTCAGGAGACCCAAGGTAGTCCTGCAGGCGTCCGCAGGCCCTGGCGTCCCCTCTTATCTTTACTGCATTCTGTTTTACTTTTCTCCGAGACAGATGTATATTTTTCTTTCAAACCACTACTTGTAGCATTCGTAGACTGTTCGTGAGTTGTGACACCAGTTTCTGGGTGGCATCTATTTTGGCATTCGTCATTAATATAGAGTAATTAGTTAAATCATGTACTTTCTCTTTTATTTTCGCTGATTTAGTTCTTGTTAAATTTTAATTATAAAATAATAAAGGAAAATGGTGTAATATTCTAGCGAGTGCAATGTTAGGCGTCATCACGGTCCCGAAGGTGGGAAATTCAGGTCGTGACAAGTTGGTATCAGAGCACTAGGTTGCCTAGGTCTCACGATTCACGAATAAGCTTGGTAGAGTCTGAGGGATCGGTACGGAGACGTCTGTGCTTATCCCCAGAGGCTACTGAGTTAGGAACAATTTCACTTCTATTCATCTCTGTCGTGCGATTTGATCTCTCAATGCTAATTGAACTTCTACTCTATTCTTTCGCAGATGGTGAGAACACGTATCGCTTCATCAGCTGATCAGCAGCCCGAACCCCCAGTGGCAGCTCCTACGAGGGGCAGAGGATGAGGACGAGGCCGTGCTAGAGGCCAAGGCAGGGGCAGGGCTCAGCCTAGAGCTCGAGAAGCACCACCAACGGCGTAGCCTCAGGTTGAGTTTGATGATGAGGTTCCGGCCCAGACCGTTCCAGCGGGCCCAGCTCAGGTTCTAGAGGGCTTCATCACTACCCCGGTGCTTTAGGATGCTTTGGTCCGTCTAGTGGGCCTTATGGAGAGTGTTACTCAGGCCGGCATACTTCTGGTAGCACCAGCCGTCTCTCGGGCTGGGGGAGGAGCACAGACTCCCGCTACTCACACTCCGGAGCAGATGGCTCCCTAGTTTCAGACTCCAGCAGCTCAGCTAGTTGAGGTAGTCTCGCCGGGTGTTGTAGCACAGACCGGTAATGGAGCAGCTATGTCTTCTGATGCCTTGTGGATATTGGACAGGTTCACCAAGCTTTTCACTACTACCTATAGTGGTACATCTTCAGAGGATCCCCAGGACTATTTGGACAGTTGCCATGAGGTTCTACGGAACATGGGGATAGTGGAGACCAATGGGGTCGACTTTGTTGCCTTTCGTCTATCAGGTTCTTCTAAGAAATGGTGGAGAGATTATTGTTTTGCCAGACCAGCTGGATCACCAGCTCTCACTTAGGACCAGTTCTCGCAGCTATTCTTGGAGAAGTATCTTCATATCACTCAGAGGGAGGACTATCGAAGGTAGTTTGAGCGCCTTCAGTAGGGTTCTATGGTTGTCACTCAATACGAGACCAGATTTGTGGACTTGGCCCGTTATGCTCTTCTTATACTTCCACTCGAGAGAGAGAGAGGGTGAGGAGGTTTATTGAGGGACTTGCTCAGCCTATCAGATTGTAGATGGCTAAGGAGACAGGGAGTGAGTTTCTTTCTAGGATGCAGCCAATGTGGCCAGACGAGTTGAGATGGTTTTAGCTCAGGGTAGTAGTCAGGGGTCTGACAAGAGGCCTCGTCCTCTGGTGGATTCTGTGGGACCTCATCGGGAGGTCGAGGTACTTTTGGTAGAGGCCATCATCCCAGGTCGTTTCATTCAGTGCTTCAGGCATCCCATGGAGCTTCAGGGGTCGTGGTCCTTATGTACCTCTTTCAGGGCAGCCAGCTTATAGTGCCCCGCCAGCTCCCAGAGCACCTCCTCTTCAGAGTTGTTATCGCGGTCAGCCGGCCTGTCAGGGTTAGTCTCAGTTTCCCCAGCAGCAGTATTCAGCTGGATGTTTTGAGTGTGGTGAGTATGGGCATATCCGGAGGACTTGTCCGAGATTAGTGGGTGTTCAGTCGCAGCAGCAGAGTTCTTGTGCCATGATTCCAGCACCGCCTACCCAGCCAGCTAGAGGTTGGGGTCAGGGAGCCAGAGGTAGGGGTGATCCCGCTAGAGGTGGAGGTCAGGCCGTTAGAGGTGGAGGCCAGGCCACTAGAGGTGGAGGTCAGCCAGCAGGAGGTCGTCCCAGGGATATAGTTCAGGGTGGTGGGGCCCAGCCCCGATGTTATGCTATTCCAGCTAGGCTTGAGGCTGAGTCCTCCGATGCAGTTATCACAGGTACGATTTCAGTTTGTAGTAGAGATGCTTCAGTTCTGTTTGATCCAGGGTCTACATACTCCTATTTGTCATCTTATTTCGCTCCATATTTGGTTGTGCCTTATGATTCTTTGAGTGCTCCCGTGTATGTGTCCACGCCAGTAGGGAATTCTATTATTGTACACCGTGTCTATCGTTCGTGTGTGGTTGTTATAGGGGGTCTTGAGACTAGTGTAGATCTCCTACTTCTCGATATGGTGGACTTCGATGTTATTTTGGGGATGGATTGGTTGTCACCTTACCATGCTATATTGGACTGTCATGCCAAGATCGTGACATTAGCTTTACCGGGGTTGCCTCGATTGGAGTGGAGAGGGACTCCTAGTCATTCTATCAGCAGGGTTATTTCTTATATGAAGGCTCGGCATATGGTTGAAAAGGGGTGTTTGGCTTATTTGGCTTATGTTCATGAATCTAGTGCTAAGGTTCCTTCTATGGATTCTGTACCAGTTGTTCAGCAGTTTCCAGAGGTATTTCCTGTAGACCTGCCGGGGATGCCACCCGATAGGGATATTGACTTTTGCATTGATTTGGCTCCGGGCACTCAACCCATTTCTATTCTACCGTATCGCATAGCCCCGCCAGAGTTGAAAGAATTGAAGGAGCAGTTGCAAGATTTGCTTTATAAGGGATTTATTAGACCTAGTGTCTCGCCCTGGGGTGCGCCGGTGTTGTTTGTTAAGAAGAAGGATGGATCGATGAGGATGTGCATAGATTATCCGCAGTGGAACAAAATCCCCATCAATAACAAGTATCCATTGCCAAGGATTGATGATTTATTTGATCAGCTTCAGGGTGCCAAGGTGTTTTCGAAGATTGATTTGAGATCTGGCTACCATCAGTGGAGGATTAGGGCATCCGATGTCCCTAAGACAGCTTTTCGCACCCGGTACGGGCATTATGAGTTTCTAGTGATGCCATTTGGGTTGACAAATGCCCCAGCAACATTTATGGACCTGATGAACCGAGTGTTCAGGCCCTATTTGGATTCCTTCGTGATTGTCTTCATTGATGATATTTTGATCTACTCCCGCAGCCGAGAAGAGCATGAGCAGCATCTTCTGATCGTTCTTCAAACTCTGAGAGACAGCCAGTTATATGCTACATTTTCGAAATGCGAGTTTTGGTTGAGTTCAGTTTCTTTCTTGGGTCACGTTGTATCAGTAGAGGGTATTCAGGTGGATCCTAAGAAGATTAAGGCAGTCAAGGACTGGCCTAGACCCACATCAGCTACAGAGATCCGAAGTTTCTTGGGTTTGGTGGGTTATTATCGTAGGTTTGTGGAGGGGTTTTCATCTATAGCAGCCCCGATGACCAAGTTGACCCAGAAGGGTGCCCCGTTTAGGTGGTCAGACGAGTGTGAGGCGAGCTTTCAGAAGCTCAAGACAGCCTTGACTTCGGCGTCGGTGTTAGTCTTGCCCACAGGTTCAGGGCCATATACGGTGACGCATCTCGTATTGGACTTGGTGCGGTGTTGATGCAAAATGGCAAGGTTATTGGATATGCTTCGCGGCAGTTGAAGATTCACGAGAAGAATTATCCAGTTCATGATTTGGAGCTAGCAGACATTGTTCACGTGCTGAAGATTTGGAGGCATTATCTATATGGCATGTCGTGTGACGTGTTCACGGATCATAAGAGTTTGTAGTATTTGTTCAAGCAGAAGGAGCTCAATTTGAGGCAGAGAAAGTGGTTGGAGCTATTGAAAGACTATGATATCACCATCTTGTATCATCCAGGGAAGGCCAATGTGGTGGCCGATGCTTTGAGTAGGAAGTCGGCTAGTATGGGTAGCCTTGCATATATTCCAGTCGGTGAGAGACCGCTTGCTTTGGATGTTTAGGCTTTGGCCAATCAGTTCGTGAGGTTGGATATTTCTGAGCCTAGCCGCGTTCTAGCTTGTACAGTCGCTCGGTCTTCATTATTTGAGCGTATCAGAGATCGGCAGTATGATGATCCTCATTTACTTGTCCTTACGGACACAGTGCGGCACGGAGATGCCAACCAAGTTACAGTTGGAGATGACGGAGTTCTGAGGATGCAGGGTCGATTTTGTGTGCCTAATGTGGATGGACTTCGTGAGTTGATTCTAGAGGAGGCTTATAGTTCCCGGTATTCTGTTCATCCAGGCGCCGCCAAGATGTATCAGGACTTGCGGCAGCATTACTGGTGGAGAAGGATTAAGAAGGATATTATTGCATATGTAGCTCGGTGTTTGAATTGTCAGCAGGTAAAGTACGAGCATCAGAGACCTGGTGGGTTGATTCAGAAGATTGAGATTCCTAAGTGGAGGTGGGAGGGTATCACTATGGACTTCATTGTTGGACTACCACGGACTCAGAGGAATTTCGATGTAGTATGGGTTATTGTTGATAGGCTGACTAAGTCAGCGAATTTCATTCCTATGGCAGTTTCCTATTCTTCGGAGCGGTTGGCTGAGATCTATATCCGGGAGATCGTTCGTCTTCATGGAGTGCCCGTGTCTATCATTTTTGATCGAGGTACGCAGTTTACCTCGCATTTTTGGAGGGCAGTGCAGCATAAGTTGGGTACGCGGGACGAGTTGAGCACAGAATTTCATCCTCAGACGGACGGACAGTCCGAGCGTACTATTCAGATTTGGGAGGATATGCTCCACGCCTGTGTTATTGACTTTGGAGATTCTTGGGATCAGTTCTTGCCGTTAGCGGAGTTTGCCTACAACAACAACTATCAGTTGAGCATCCAGATGGCCCCTTATGAGGCATTATATGGTAGACAGTGTCGATCGCCAGTTGGGTGGTTTGAGCCGGGAGAGGCTCGGTTGTTGGGTACAGATCTAGTGCAGGATGCCTTGGATAAGGTTAAAATCATTCAGGATAGACTTCGTTCAGCTCAGTCCAGGCAAAAGAGTTATGACAGCCGTAAGGTTCATGATGTGGCATTCATGGTCGGAGAGCGAGTGTTGCTTCGAGTGTCGCCCATGAACGGCGTGATGAGATTTGGAAAGAAGGGCAAGCTAAGCCCTAGGTTCATCGGGCCTTTCGAGATCCTTGATCGAGTGGGAGAGGTGGCTTACAAACTTGCGTTGCCACCAGGTTTATCAGTTGTGCATCCAGTGTATCATATGTCCATGCTTTGGAAGTATCACGGCGATCCATCCCACGTGTTAGACTTCAGCACTGTCCGGTTGGACAAGGATTTGACCTACGAGGAGGAGCCGGTAGCTATTCTAGACCGGTAGGTTCGATAGTTGAGATCGAAAGAGTTACCCTTCGGTTCGTGTGCGGTGGAGAGGTCAGCCTGTTGAGGCAGCTACCTGGGAGTCCGAGTCTGATATGCGGAGCAGATATCTCCATCTTTTCACCGACTCGGGTACTTTTCTACGTCCGTTCGAGGACGAACGGTTGTTTTAGAGGTGGAGAATGTGATGACCCAAAGGGTCATCTTTTGTTTTAGAATCTGATTCCGTGTTTCGAGGCCTAAAAAACGTCCATTTATCTCTTCTCGATTTGCGTGCATAGTCCGGACGCGTATCCGGAAAGCTTTTGTGTGAAAAATTAACGAAAAGATGATTTTTGGCATAAAAAGATGATTTTAGTTGACTTCGGTCAATATTTTGGGTAAACGGACCCGGACCCATGTTCCGACGGTCCCGGAGGGTCCGGAGTAAAATATGAGACTTGGGCGTATGCTCGGAGTTGAAATCCGAGGTCCCTAGCCCGAGAAATAAATTTTTGAAAAAAATTGTTAACTGAAAAATATAATGGTTTTTAGAAATTGTATAATGTTTGATATTGTTGGTATCGGGCCCGTATTTTGGTTTCGGAGCCCGGTACAGGTCCGTTATAATATTTATACCCTATCTGTGAAATTCGGTGGAAAACGAAAGTAATTTGACGTGATTCGGACCTTTGGTTGAGAAAATAGAAAGTTGGAACTACCTTGAAAATTTTCATGAGTTTTGGTGTTGAATTCATAGTTCTAGATGTTATTTTGGCGATTTGATCGCGCGAGCAAGTTCGTATGATGTTTTAAGACTTGTGTGCATGTTTGGTTTGGAGCCCCGAGGGCTCGGGTGAGTTTTGGATAGGCTACGGAGTGAGTTTGAACTTAGAAATCTGATGTTGCATCTGATACCTGTAGCAGGCCTCTGATCTCGCAATTGCGAGATCAGGCTTCGCATTTGCGAGCTTAACAGTCATGGCAATTGCGAGGCCTTCATCGCATTTGCGAAGGAAGGCTGGGCCAGCAATGATCGCATTTGCGAAGACATTTTCGCAATTGCAAAGAAAGGGGGAGGGGGGGACAGTGATCGCAATTGCGATCCTATTGTCGCATTTGCAGGGTCCTTGTTTGCAATTGCGAACGTTACCTTCGCATTTGTGAAGGCAGCAGAAATGTGGAGGATGTGAGCTAACTTGTGAAACACTTGTCTCTATGTTGTGATTGGTGCTGATATGTATATTGGGATCGGGTTGCACACCGCAACAGGAGGAATAAGGGTGAATGTGAATGTCAGGTGGGATCGGTTTGCACGCCGCAACAAGGAGTAATAAGGGTGTACAAGAGGGATTGGGTTGCACGCCGCAACAGGAGGAATAAGGGTGATATAGTGAGGAGTAATAAGGGTGGACTGGTGGGATCGGGTTGCACGCCGCAACAAGGAGTAATAAGGGTGAATGATTATACTGTCATTGATTATATAATGAGATCTGGGTGCACGCCGCATCATTTGTTGTTCATGTGTTCATATTCTGCTGAGGTTCATTAGTGTGGTGTTGAAACTCCCTTAAGGATTGGTTATAGCTGAATATTGGTAGAACGACCGAATTTCGTATTCGTTTAATGCAAGTTACTATTTTAGTCTATTCTGTATTCCCTTTCTGTTACCAGTACATGGGGTCGGTTGTACTGATACTGCACTCTGCACTTTCTGTGCAGATTTCGGAGCTAGTGGCTGATCGAGATGTTGGTTGATTTCACTGCATTCAGGAGACCCAAGGTAGTCCTGCAGGCGTCCGCAGGTCCTGGCGTCCCCTCCTATCTTTACTGCATTCTGTTTTACTTTTCTCCGAGACAAATGTATATTTTTCTTTGATCAGACCAATACTTGTAGCATTCGTAGACTGTTCGTGAGTTGTGACATCAGATTCTGGGTGGCATCTATTTTGGTATTCGTCATTAATATAGATTGATTAGTTAAATCATGTACTTTCGCTTTTATTTCCGCTAATTTAGTTCTTGTTAAATTTTAATTATAATATGATAAAGGAAAATGGTGTAATATTCTGTAACATTGGCTTGCCTAGCAAGTGCAATATTAGGTGTCATTACGATCCCGAAGGTGGGAAATTCGGGTCGTGACACTGTTAACAACAGTGGAAGATTTTTGCAGAATCTGTTCCAATCAATTTGCCCGAATCCGATTTCGTCTCTCTTGGAAACGAAATTCTTGTTCATGAACTAAATACCTTCTTCTTGCTTTTAGTGTGTTTCTGTCTTTGTGGAGAGGATTTCTCAGAGTATATCTTTCTGAAGAAGGGGAGCGTTGATCATATAGAGAAGGGAAGTTGTCAGAAAAAGAAAAAAAAATAACTACCGTGAAACTGACCCACGTTGATCCCCATGCTCCCCCTTACTTCTCAACGTGCGGTAGTTTTATTTTAGGAGTTAAACCTTCCCTAGGTAACTTCCCTTAATTATATCTCCTTTAAAAACAGGCCGGGTCAGTCCATATGGGCGACCCGCGACCCAAACCCAATATCCAACAAGTGTGGAATTACCTCTACCGGCCTATATAGGTATTGAACACAAATTAAGTTATCACTAGCTGAAGCAGTGCAACCCGATGAGCTAGCTAGATGAAGACTGAAGAGTATGACACATTTCCGACCAACGTAACTTTACCCCTGAACTGCAGGTGAAGTATGAGATTCTTGAAAATGGCGATACCCTCTGCTGTATTTTGCTTGTAAACTTGTCCTGTTGCATACATTGGAGAACCTTTTTGCTAAAAACGTATCCGCACCCTGCGTATGCAGCATGACATGATTATACACTACATGGTTAATTAATATGCATTATCAACCTATTAAATTACTTAAATTAATATGATTTGTGTAAATACCGGGTGTTAACCAACTTTTATTTTATTTTTTGGTCTAAGAAGAAAGATGGCCATTACTCTTTGATTCCATTTTATACTTAGTTAATTGTATCCTGTAATGTCACAAAACTACTTTTGCTTACATTAAAATAATTATTTACTCACAACAACATTAAATGCAAAATTTATTTTTCTTATATTAAAGTAAACTAAATTTTATCCACTATAACAGTAAAATTATAAAACTTTACGCACTACAATAGCAAAGTACCTTGATGAGTGCAAAGTTTAGTAATAAATTGTTATGGTTAATAAAGTTTGATCCTTTAATATGAATTTACAGTTACAGTGGTTAAAGTCTAACTAGTTTATTGTTATGGTGGGTATTTCAATTATTTTCATATGGTAACAAATAGCTGTATATCTTGTCTTTTATAGTAGATAAAATTCGGTGATTAACACCTTAGATGATGGTATTAGTCAACCAAGTTGTTATAATTTAATATATAAATATTGCAGTAAGATTTAATATTATATAATATTTAGAATTATGAAAATTGTAAAGAGTTAAAAGAATATGAAGTATTTTGGAATACATCCAAAAATGATTGGAAAAAATAGTCATAATATTGGAAGAGAGTATTATTAACCAAAGAAGGTGATCAAGTGATCAAAAGAATTAAGAGTCTTAATTACAATTACGTCCCCGTGAAACCTCTTTGACAAGAGAAAATAGAAAATCTTGTCAGGCTATATAACAAGGAGAAGAAAACAGGTTTGGTTGATTCGACGAGAGTTGGTAGGTTTAAAGTTATACAAACTAACGTCATATGGATTTTTACGGTATTAATGTAGTTTAACTTATGATAATAGTAAATTTATTTAAGCAGAGAATAATTTCAATATTTACCATTAAGTATAATGTCAGAAACAATTCATTACATTTGAATAGTTCAAGTCCATTTTTAAGTAAAAGTATCTTCATACATGCTTTTTTTAAATTCTCATTATGAAATGATCTCATTTTTTACCACTAAGTAGAATATTAATAATTTCATACAATCAAATATAATTTGAAGTGAAAAAATAAGTTGATCCACTCGGGGCTGCTACACCATATATATATAATATAGGTAACACGCGCTCTCTCTCTCTCCCGACATCTAACATGCTTAAACCCTGAGACTTTTCTATTATGTACTCCCTCCGTTTCATATTAAATGAGGTAGTTTAACTCGGCACGAAGTTTAAAAAAAAAAAAAAGAAGACTTTTGAAACTTGTGGTCTTAAAGCTTAAGGGGTAAAAAGTTTGTGGGACCATGACATTTGTGTGCCTATAAAAGCTTCTCATGAATGGTAAATGGGTAAAATGAAAGAGTTTAAAGTTGAATTATTTCCAAATTTAGAAATGTGTCATTTGTTTTGAAACAGACTAAAAAGGAAAGTACCTCATCTAATATGAAACAGAGGAAGTATGAGTTTTTCAGTCCTAATCAAAGAATTTGCTCATATCGTTTAGTTATTGTGTGAATTTCTTAGTAATAAACATGATAAGAGAAAAAATTTATCTTAAATTTAATTTGATGAATAACTGCAAACATATTCTTTTAAAATTAGCAGTTCATGACATTTTGCTTCTAAAAAGTTAATGTCTTATTCTAGAATGAAACATCATTACTGTTTTGGTTTAAGTTGTTCTCTAATTTAGTTTTTTTTCCTTTAATTACGATCACAAGTTTGATTGATAGAATATAACTTTAAAGAATAATTATGAAATTACCAAACTGCACAAAAATGAAAAACCAAATCATACCGTATTTAAAACCGTACCAAACCAGCCGATAGAACTCCCCTAATTCAACATAAATATGCAGTCGTAATAAGAAACAAATCCATCACTTAAATTTTAGTACAACATGCATCGGATGGTGTAGAGAGTCATGGATGCCAAATCCCTGACCAAAAGACATTCTTCTACTATTCTTCTGCGGCAGGTTGGGTCAGTCCAGACCGCACCAACATTGCATTCAGAGTTTCAGGTGAGCATGCTTGGTACTTGACTTTCCCATTAGAGAGAAATACCTCAGCAAGTTCAAGTTTCTCTGAAGTGAGACTAGTGCTGTCCATTGTCTTACTAAGCACTTTAAGCGCGAGTTGAACGGCCTCTTCCCTTGTGATATCATCCTTGTAATCCTGCTTAAGTATTGACTGAGCTGCCTGGTTGTTTGCTCCGATTGCTGCAGCTTTCCAACCACCATAATTTCCACTTGGGTCGCTCATGTAGAGTTGGAAGCCGTAATTTTTATCCCAACCTGCAAAGAGAAATGAAACACCAAAAGGGCGAAGTCCACCAAACTGTGTGTAACCTTGCTTGGTGTCACATAGTGACTGAACAAGTTGTTCAACTGGCATGGGTTCTTGATAAGCGAACGTATAGCGCTGAGCCTGGACCCTGGCCGTGTTGATCAGTATGTTGGCATCAGACATAATTCCAGCTACGGCACACGCCACATGATCATCAATCTTGTACATCTTCTCACTTGATGTTGAGGTCTGAAGCAGCTTAGATGTTACTTTCTTTTCACCCACCAGAACCACCCCATCCTTGGACAAGATGCCTATAGCACTGCCTGCATTTCCAATAGCCTCCATGGCATACTCAACCTGATAGAGACGACCTTCGGGGGAGAAGATTGTTGTACGGCTGTCATACCTTCGTGACATTGTTTCTCAACTGCAGTAAACCTGATTATTTTTCATCATTCAGTGAGTTTGTTACATAAAAATTTCAAAGCATGAGAAACTTCGTTTATTCTATTGTACCCATACGATGAATAAGTCCAAACAACAAGTATGCAAGCAAAGATAGAAGAAAAAAGGATGTAAAAATTGAGTGAGAACAATATAAGTTGCAAATGAATTGAAGCTGAAAATTGCCATGACCTACAACCTCGGGGAATTTCCTTCTGTAAGGCATAACTTTGGACTTTCGAAGCATGTGTACTGCTAAATTTAGATTTGAGTTCTAGAATCAATGACACTCTTAAATTTTCTTGAGGTTAACTCGATGTCCTACTTGTCTTATAAGTACTAGAAGAATAAAAAGTTCTCAACCATCATTTCATGGAGCCCAGAAGGTAGAGGAAAGAAGGCAGCCTAGACACATGAATATTCTTTATATTTTAAATAAGTGAAGGATTTAATTTTAGATTTGCAGTATTTCTGGGAAGAATTAGTTAGCTGTTATGCAATCTCAGCATTTCCTCCTACTGGTAGCTTATGAACCATAAGTAAAGGATTGTTTCAGGATGTGTCACAAGATTTCTGGACAAAGTTTTCTTTTTCTTCCACTACAGTTGTTCACGTTAGTTTTAGAGTTTTAGCACCTGCGCAGCCAAAACAGCCATAGGTTCTACTAATTTTTAACCTAAACCTCTCTTTTCCACTTCATCCATCAAGCCTTTGATCTCCACTATTCTTATGACAGTTCCAAACAGAAATCACCCTTAAAAAAATTCTTTTAGCTATGTAGCAAGTGAATCCCTCATTTATTGTAAATCATCGATGCGTAAAATTGTTTTGGCAATAGATCTAACTTTGGGATAAAGCTTAATGCTTAAACACTTTTCACTAATGAATAATACTATATGCAACCACGATAATGTCTTTTGCTAGAGACGACGTCCTATGCCACTTTTATTTTCACTAATGAATACAATCATATGCAAACAAGAACATGTTTTCCTTACGCCACTTTTATTTTCACAGAAAGCCAAGGTTCAATTAGTTGTTAACCAAGTGATAGTGGTCAATCAAGGCAGGGTGGAAGGAAGTTGTAATGGAAGACCAACGATCTCTTGAAATCCACTTAGCAAAAAAAGAGCAAAATGGAAGAAAAAGATCTATAAACCTATTAGTTGAGATAAAGTTTAGTCGTATTAGTACGTTTACTTTAGGTCCAATGTTTGCTAGGAGTCTTTTAATCCTATTAAGGGTTTACATGCCAGTAAATAACCTAAATTTACTTCTAGTGCTAGAGAAACTAATCTTCTTATGATATTGGAAATAGACGGGCTTAAGTGGAGCAAAGTAGACAGTGAGGATTCATATCGACCCCAAGTTGGTTGGGATTGAGGCATAGTTTTTCTTGTTGTAAGTCATAGCTGTCAATCAGATAAAACAGGTATATGCAAATAACACTTTGTGCTTTTGCACAAACAGCAATATTATCTGATTACGCATAGTCCAGCAAGTTACTCACTCTCCCACCTAAGTAGTATACATTGTTTTGCAAGCCATCTCAATCTATGGAATGTATTATCCACTCTACTTGGCTGGGGAAGTCCTCAGTAAAAATTAAACAAAGGGCATAAGAAGAATTTGGTGAAAGAATTAACAAAAGGGCAAGCTTCAAGTATAAACAGCGCCAAGAGTCTATGCTAGATTGCCAGTAATTGCAAACCAATTCTCTTTCTTAATCAGTTCCTAAACCTAAAAAATGAATACCATTCTGATCTCATGACATCCCACAGCACACACCATATCCGGGGGAAAACTTCAGACAGCAGAGACGCTTTATTCTACACGAGACGGTTAAAGTATCAAGAATATGGGTAGAATGCCATTAGCCCATGGTTATTGACACTATGTCTAGAAAGAGAAGAGACAAAAGAAGTTCCAGCGTTTTCCTTTCCTCTATCGAACGAATCACTTTCTACTCCATTATATTTCATTGTGTTAACCCTTCTCTGGGCATCTCGAAACAAACTAAAAGTAAGGTTAGCAATGTCATGTTTCACGTGGATTACATACATTTAGAGAGGAAAAACAGCGTTTACTATTAAGACACCATGGTGGATCTAGGAAAAATTGAAAGACTACATCATTCAGATGGCAAGAAAGAATTGTCCAAGAAAATAACCAGAAAGGTGGCAGAAGAAATCTTAACTGAGAAAAGTTTGATAGATAAGGAGCAGCAACAAGGATGGCCAGAAGAGAGGTACAGGTATAAAAAGTTACTAGTTATGGCACAGTTCTCTTTTCTTCTAATTTTCTCCACTTGAGGTTGGCCAATCTATATCGTTTGCTATAGATAGGCCTCAAATGTCTATCAAACCAAAGAAGCTGGTTGACAATGGTAACTAAAGACACAATGGGGAGCAAATAGAGCTAATGCTACAGATTGAGCAATGATGATTAGGGGGATTATCTTCTTGATCAAGTCCAACAGCTATGAGGTCCAATAAGGCAAGGATCCTTCTGAATATCCTGTCCAATTTGTGGAAATGGGAAAGGAGAGAGGATCCTTAGCTAGGGAGGATTGTGGGTAACGATCTCACGATGCAAGCTGTAGATGAGAGAGACTATTTAAGTCGGGAGCAAAAGACAAAAGGCAATAGGACTAGGGACATTATGGAATTTATGGTACTTCTTAGCATTTGGACCCGAAAAGGAGAAAGGAATGAGCATGTGCACTATTGCTTATGAAGTTCCAGAATCCAGAGGAATAGTGAAAAACATGGAGGGAACATTATTTGTGGAGAAGAGCTCTACTTATAGTGACGGCAGGCTCACGAAGATTGTAGATTCTGGAAGCACCTTTCCCTGTAGGCCTTAGCAAGGTAGAAAAACCACATCGTCCTGGGTTGACAGAGTTAAGATGTGGTTAGAGTTGCCTACTAGAATAAGATGGCTACAATTGCCAGACTGGAGGCTAGTACCACCAGTATCTGCTTCATTTCTTGCAACCAAAAGATTTTAAGAATTGATCAATTGTCTACTAATTGGATGTAAATACATTTCAGACTTAGTAAAGGGACCTCCAGAAAATTTTCAAGAAAAGAGCTTAATGTGATCCAAGGTTTATCATATCCTAGATATCAATTCCAATAAAACCCCAATGTTTAGGCAGGGAATTTTTGGTAAAGCACCCCTTACTGGATACAACACCAAAAGCATTACAAAACAGAAGAGATAACAAAAGGAATTACAAAATTGGGAATTAACTACGCCAAGTAGGTATCTAATTTAAATTCAGCAAAAAGTGCTGTAACCTTGCAACTTTGATTTGACATGCCTTTAACTCATCAGGCACTATTGTTTACTACAAGGGGGAACAATCACTGTGGACAAACACTAACTACATCTCTCTCCTTTTCAACACTTGAAGCCCCAACATGAGGTCAATACACATAATACAATACATTATAACCTAACTCAACACTCAGAGCCATCCTAAGAGAAGAAAGACTTCATGGACATTTCAAATGAAGAGATCATTCTAAATTGCCTCTGTCATTCAAAGCCCTCACACAGCTCATGCAGCGCTAAGTTATTAATCTTTTAGATTATGCGCCAGAGAGCATGGCATAAATACCTAAATCAGGTAATACAG
The DNA here is from genome assembly GCF_001879085.1 of Nicotiana attenuata. Lineage (NCBI taxonomy): Eukaryota > Viridiplantae > Streptophyta > Magnoliopsida > Solanales > Solanaceae > Nicotiana > Nicotiana attenuata. The sequence continues at coordinate 87,732 of NW_017671928.1, read as the reverse complement.
CCCTTTGAATTTTCTTAGACATCCCTAGTCATATTTTGAGACTTCTACTTCATAATCTCTACCTAACTTCCCTACCAAGTAATTCCCAAAAGCTAAACTGCTTCCATTGTATATCTTAACGAATTTTGACTCTTTTTCTCTAATTAAATCGATTCTTTACACTAAGAGCTGCTCGAAGATGTACTTACTACACTATTCTTTAAAACTTTAACCTTAAATTTGAAATATTTTTATCCTAAAAATTACAATAAAGGAGAAAGAAGAGAATGCTAGGAATAAACTAAACTTACTATCAGCTACACTCTTTCACATGTAAACCCTCCTACCATATATTTTCTAAAGACGTAAATTAAGAAATAAAACTAATTCACTTATCAGTAGAATAACACAAACCCAACATTGATTTCGTGTAAAAAGCTCAGAATAAACATACCCTTACCAAAATTACCAAGAAATTTGGGGGGAAACAATTCAACCATGGCGTAAATTCTCGTTAAATGCATAAAATTAACGGTCAAATAAACAACCATGTTGCAATTTGCTTAAGTCGGTAACGAAAGGAAAAGAAAGAGAGATACCTGAGATGTGAGATCTAAGAGAAGCGCAATGAAAGAGTCGAGCTTATTCTCGTTTCTGTAGACTTTAGTACTAAGCTAGTCTTTTTGCGCAAGCTTTTGAAACGGGTCGGTTGGGTTTTGCTGAGGCCTGAAAGGCTATTGGGCTATTGACCCAATCAAGATATAGCCCAGTGCTGCAATAATGGGCTAAAGCTAAACATTTTGAAAAGAATAACGAGGAATTTTCATAAAGCACTATAGTTTAGAGCCTAGAGCTATAGTTTGTCTAATTACCTGTTCAATTGTTAACCGCATGTATCAATTGTCAACAGGGATATATACAACGGATACAACATGTATCAACTATATTCGTTCGTGCAACCAATACAATCAAGGCGAAATACAAAAAATAGAAAAATATTAAAATGCTCTTGTCAAAAGTCGAACTCAAGACCTTCGCTAACTAAGTGAGCGCTATAATCAATTGATCTACGAGAGCTTGTTGATCTCTTATTTTAGTTCAGAATAATTAATCTCTTGTTTCATGGATTTGTTATAAAATTCAAGTATAGATATGAATGGTAGATTTATTGAAATTATAGCTGTGAATGATAAAAATAAGCTATATATCTTTGGCGTGTCGCGTAATTTTAACTTAAATAGCCATCCACCTAATTGCCACTTTAATTAAAAATAACTTATGAATATATGCTATATGTATTATTCATGTATGATATGTGTATAATCATTATAATTAATATATAATTTATGTATACCTACTAGAAAAAACAAAAAGTGAATCCGACTAGCTATTTGCGTAAAGATCCCTTTTGAAAACAGGATGGTCCTGTTATAGCACATTACTCGCAAAATTTTTAAATATTATTTAATTTTTTCGTCTTCCATGTTGGTCTATTTCTAAAATTCAAGGGGCTTATGTATAAACTCACGATCAATCAATGTGCAGGTTTATCTTCTAGTAAGATATTGAGTTACATAGGATGGCAGGCCTACTTTAAAAATAACTACCGTTTGAGACTACAGTCTGCAAATTGGTGCATAGAAAATATATGTTTTTACTTTTTGTTTAAGGTTTTAACTTGGTTAGTCTATTAAATACTCCTAGAAAGTCTATTGCATGGCATTGGCCATTGAGAAGCTCAAGCAAGCCAAATCAGTTATTGGGTGCCTTAAACTTTAAAATCTAGCCAAGTTCATTTTTATGTGTGATAGCATTAGTTAAGTGATTTATGAAAAAAGACTAGATGAGGCAAGCCCGTGCGGTACACGGGCCCAACGCAGTTAACATATTTTTATATTTGTTTTTAAAAAAGATGATAGGTAGATGTAAAGTTTTGTTGATCATAAAAGACTACAAGAGCACCAACTGTTGTTGGATATAGAGGGGACACAAATACAAGTAGGAGTCTAAGGAATTCATATTGTATAAATCTTTTATTTTCGTTAAAGACAACCACAAAGCACAAATATTTGTGTTCGAGTGTGTGGATCGAGTTTTCTTCATTTTTGAAACATATTTGTTTCTTTCGTTTCAAACACCTAAAAAATGCAGGTTGATATTGTATTCTACACATCTTTGAGATTTTCTTTATTTTTCTTGTCCATCCAAATTAAGATAGCTTCTTGTAGAGCACCAAGCATCGACCATTTGAGTTTAAATAATCCTAGAAACATGCACCATAGTTGAGAAGCAAAGGTAAATATACCATTTGCTCAATCAAAATCCAATTACTACACTGAACGATGGCTTCAACTTCCTCTAGGCATGTGTAGCATTTTAAGCATATATTTTCACCAACATACTCGAGTTTGTCACTGCAGTCCACTCCAATAGATGCATGTTGAATATGTTTCCTCTTTCAAATCGGCCTCCAACTTCAAGCTTCAAATGTGCTACTACTTTCTTTCTTTTTATAAAGAAACTATTATAAAACATATAAGTCAAGCTTTGAGATATAGCTTATGCTCTTGTTTAGTATCCAAGGTTTACTTTTTTAAAACTATTATTAAGATACAAAGTGAATGAGGTTTTCAGTATAAAAAATTGTAGTTGGTTCAAGTGACACATGCATATATATACCTATAACTCAAATGAAGTTTGGCAATTTAATAACTCCATAAAATAAAAGACGCTCTACAGCAGAAGCGGATCTAGGATTTAAACTTTATGGGTTCAGATTGACGATTCTATTTAATGTGTTCAAAATTTATTGTACATATATTTTTTGGGCGAAAATACAGGGTATGAGCAAAAGCTTTTGGGTTCAACTGAACCCATATCTTCTACATTAGATACGCATATGCTCTACAGTAAATATCAGAAAGCTGAGAGGAGATAATGTGAATACAATAAAGTATGAACTTAAACTGGTTGTAGTTCATCTTTCCCTGTAAAGAACCTTCTTACCAGTATATCCTAATAATGCTTGGCTCAAAAACACGATAAAAGAAAGAATATATGCCCACTCCTATGCTAAACATATAACAGCTTAATAATATTATTCTTTGATCTGACTAACCTAAAGCAGTTAATACCTCCATTGCTAATGTTAAGGACCAGAAGTCCAACAAAAAAATTCCCCTACTAATGCAACAAACTAAAAATAAAAGACAATAGGGTAGATAAACACTTTTATCTTCCTCACAATTGCCAAGTGTAACTTCAAAATAATAGATGGATCCACTAAATCGTATTTATCAAGATAGATTCACACAAAAGTACAAAAGTTCATTAATCTCAAAGTTTTCTAATAAAATTACCAAAGGTTTCGAATCTTACATTCCTACTCTGGCCATCATTTAAAAGTTTTACACCAGAACTTGAAGATGTGAAGACTAATTATCAAAGCATATAAAAAAAGAATAAAACTTGTGAACATAAAAATCAATATGAATTTCTCGTTATCTCCTTTTTTAGCAATATGTTTCTGGCTCCATTACAAAGTTAATGAGAATTCTCTCAGGCATTTTGTGTTGCTTCTAGGCCTTGTACTTTGAAGCGCGAATTTACATACACCCTTATAGCTCAACTTCTTTTGCATAATCATATGTTTGAATGTGGAACTAGACTATGAACATCTCTAAGTACCAAATGAGTTGTTGCTGAAAAAATGATCAGCCTTTTCAATTTGAATGATAATAAACGATCTGTCACTACAAAAATAATCATATTTTTAAAACTTAAATAAAGCACCCATAACAATTTCTTAAGGACTTTTGTTTGCATGGTGGTGCAATTTTATCTTGAATAGTAGTATACAATTACACGTATGCATTCGTCTTTATTACAATGAGCTTTCATATATATCATTATCAGTAATATAAGATCTTAACCAAGGCAACATCACTAAAGCTTGAACATTAGAAGAATATTTCAAGGTGCATACCTGTCCATCAGATGACAACAGTCTATCCTCGCATGTTTGGCAGTTGCCTGGAAAATAATAGTTCGTTCATATTAATCAGAAGATAATAGTCTATCTTCACATGTTTGGCAGTTTCCTTGCAGATAATTTGTCGCTCGAAATAGCCTGAATTTAGTATTTAGTACTTGTTGCTGCAAAATAACTAAGACCCTATAAATACTATATGTCTAATAGAAAAAACTATATATCAATACCAAACCATATGCTCATAAATACCTTAATTTTGAACACATACAGATTTGAGTCCCCGTGATTCGTCTTGCAAATTATTGAACTTTACATTGATACTAAAGGAAAAGACACGAAGTTGATGGGAAAAAAAAGAATTTGCTGAAAACCTTTATAAAAGATCAATAGCTACAGGACCGGATAATGAAAGAGATTCCTCATTGAAGGTTCCAGAAGTTTTATTTCCTGCTCACACTGCAAAGAGAAGCAGCTACGCACAAATAAAGAAAATAAGTCCACCCCTATCCCAAAAAAAAAAAAGAATTAGTTGAGCAACTATGGATAATTCCATTAATCTGAATGAATTAAAAAATATCCACCTTAATAATGTTAGTTGAACACAGTAAGGCTGATGACAATCACAGTGTGATGACCCGATAGGTCATTTACAGTTTACCCTTTATTTTTGTGTTTTGAGATCTCAAATAACTCCGAACCTTCCTTGATTTGCGTACACAGTCCGTGTCTTTTCTCCGAAAGGTTTTTATGAGAAAATTGATGAAAATTTGAAATCGTGTCTTAAAACTCATTTGAGTTGACTATGGTCAATGTTTTATGTAGACGGACCCAGATTAGTGTTTAGATAGTCTCGATGGGTCCGTATCGTGATTTGAGATTTGGGGCGTATGCCCCAAATTAAATTCGAAAGTCCCTAACTTGATTTAACGTAATTTGTTAAAAATCAGTAATTTAAAGTTTAAAAAATTTCTAAGTTTGACCATAAATTGACTTTATTGCTACCGGGTTCGGATTTCAGTTTCGAAACTTGGTATGAGTGCATTATAGTATTTATGACTTGTTTGCAAATTTTGGTGCAAAATGGAGTTGATTTGACGTGATTCAGACGTCCGGTTGAGAAATTGCATGTTCTTATGTTTCATCAAAAATTTCATTTGTTTTGGTATCCGATTCGTAGTTCTAGTTTTTATTTTGGTATTTTGATCACGCGTCGCATGATATTTGGACACTTGTTTTCTTGTTTGGTTGGATCCCGAGAGCCTCGGGTGAGTTTCGAATAGGCTATGGATGATTTTGAACTTAGAAGAATAGCTGATGCATTTTACTGTTGCTGGTGCTCTGCTGCTGATCTCGCATTTGCGAGCCTCACATTGCGAACAAGGCTTCGTATCTGCGAGCATGGGCTGGATTGGGGGAGTCTCGCATTTGCGAGGTAAATATTCGCACTTTCAAACTTGCAGCTGCCATTTTTGTGAAGGCAGAGTCGCATTTTGCGACTCAGTGTGTCCTGGGCTACCTTCGCATATGCAAAGGAATGGTCCTCATTTGCGAGTGGTATGGGTTCGTATTTGTGATGACTGACTTTCTGAGAAGTGTTTGCATTTGTGACCTCTTTCTCGCATTTGTGATGTTCGCAATTGCGAACAAGATATCGTAATTGCGACATCTGCAGCTGGTAAAAGAGGGGAAAACGGGATTTAGCTCATTTCTTTCAAACTCTCAACCCTAAACTCCCTAGAGCCAGTTTTTCCAAGAGATTTTCTTCCTAAATTCATTAGTAAGTGACTTTAATCTACTTCATTTCAATTATCCATTATATTTCATAAGTTATCAACATCAAATCTAGAATTTTCATGGTAAAAATTAGGGATTTGGGTAGAATTAGGGATTTTTGTAAATTTGGGATTTAGACCTCAAATTGAGGTTAGGTTTAGAAATTAATTACATAATCGGGCTCAGGGGTGAAAGGTTAATTGCGTTTTGGCCCGAATCTCGGGTTTTGACCAAGCGGGACCGGGGTTGTCTTTTGACAAAAGTGTAAAGATCTTAACTTTATGTATTGTAATTGATTTTCCTAGCATTGTTTGATGTTGTTGAGTCGATTTTGGTTAGTTTCGGTTGGTTTGGAGGCGAATTTTAGAGGGGAAAGACCCCGATTGAGCTTTGATTTGCTTGCGGATTGAGGTAAGTATTGGGTCTAACCTTGATTTGAGGGAATAGGAACCCTTGAGCTATGTGCTATGTGAATTACATATATAGCGGCGTATATGCGAGGTGACGAGTATATATACGCCGTCAAAATACTTGTTTCCATGCTTTCCCACATTTCATTAATTATTTCATTCCATTTCTTAACTATTACATGCTTTAATTGCTTCATATGCCTTAACTTGCTACTTGACACTTATTTCTCTCATGTTAAAATATTTGGTTCTCCCATGTTTCCATGAATAATTGCTACTTTCCTTAATTGTCTTACTTGTACACTTTAGTTGTCATATATTTGCCTTGTCTTGTTGCTTTCTATTAGTTGTAGCATTCCTTGATTTGGTACGAGGTTCCTTTACAGCCTTGCTTTCATATTTATTTAATCATAGAGAATCTTGTGATTTGAGTTGTTAAATTAATTGCACTTATTGATTCTGTTTATAGATCGGATTGCATGCCGAAATAGGTGAAATAAGGGAGGACTGATATTGATATGGCTGGATCGGGTTGCACGCCACAACGGATTTTATACGTAATTTTGATATGGTAAAATAAGGGAGGATTATGATATTGATTATGATTTTATGGTGGGATCGGGCTGCGCGTCGCAATGAATATAACATGTTAATATTGATATTGATATGGTAAAATAAGGGAGGATTGTGTTTGTACGTGGGATCGGATTGCACGCTGCAATGGGTAAAATAAGGGAGGATTGTGTTTGTATGGTGGGATCAGGTTGCACGCCGCAACGGATTGTGTGTTTTGTACTCATTGTTGTACTGTTTTAGCTTTCGATGCTTTCATATGAGATTCTGAGTACTGGTGTTTTTGGTTTTATTGATTCTAAGGATATAGTTTATTTTCATAAGATAACTGCCCTTACTTTCATATATTCCTTTCATGTTGTTATAATTATACTGCGTACAGGTTATTGTAAGTGACCCGCCTTAGCCTCGTCACTACTTCGTCGAGGTTAGGCTCGGCACTTACAGAGTACATGGGGTCGATTGTACTCATACTACACTCTGCACTTCTTGTGCAAATTTTAGAGTCGGTCCTAGCTGCGGTTAGCACATTGCTCCGATTGATTGTCGGATCGGAGATTTGAGGTACAACTGCTCGGCGTTCACAGCCCTGAAGTCCCCTGCTAGCTATTTATTGTATTTCAGACAGTTTTACTTTCATTCAGACCCTTATCTGTATTATTCTAGTCGCTCGTGCACTTGTGACACAAGTTCTAGTATTGTATCTAGATATTGCGGTTATTATGGTTTTTCTCACTTTATTTCAGTTGTATTTCGGTTTATTCAGTTTAATTGGTATGAGCTGATTTATTTTGTTAAAAATGGCTAAAACTATTCTAATGTTGGCTTGCCTAGCAACTGAAATATTAGGCGCTATCACGGTCCTGAGGGTGGGAATTCTGGGTCGTGATAAGTTGGTATAAGAGCACTGGGTTGCCTAGGTCTCACGAGTCACGAGCAAGCTTAGTAGAGTCTGGAGGATCGATTCAAAGACGTCTGTACTTATCTTTTAGAGGCTATGGAGTTTAGGAACAATTTCACTTCTTTCTTTCTCTATCGTGCGATTTTATTCTATCATGATGATTGAGCCATTCTATTCTTGTTCTCTCGCAGATGGCGAGAACACGTACTGCATCTACATTCGGATAGGAGCTGGAGCCCCCTGTGGCAGCTACTACCATGGGTAGAGGTCGAGGTCGTGCTAGAGGCCGAGGCAGAGGCAAAGCGCAGCGTAGAGCTCAAGCAGAAGCACCCACAACGGAGCCTCAGGTAGATTTTGAGGAGGAGGTTCCAGCTTAGACTGTACCCGTCAGACCAGCTCAGGTCCCGGAGGGATTCATAGCCACTCCAGTGCTTCAAAATGCTCTACTTCATTTGGTGGGCCTTATGGAGAGTGTGGCCCAGAAAGGTACATTTTCGGTGGCACCAGCCGTCTCTCGGGCTGGGGGAGGAGCACAGACTCCCGCTATTCACTCCCCGGAGCAGGTGGCTCCCCAGCATCAGACTCCAGCAGCCCTGCCAGTTGGGGTGGTTCAGCCGGTTGTTGCGGCACATGCCGGTGATAGGCCCACCATGTCTTCTGAGGCTTTGTTGAGGTTGGAAAAGTTTACCAAGCTCTTCCCTATCCACTTCAGTAGTGCACCTTTAGAGGACCCATAGGATTATCTAGACCGCTGCCGTGAGGTGCTACGGGATATGGGTATAGTTTAGACCAATGGGGTCGATTTTGCAACATTTCAGATGTCTGGTTTCGCCAAGAGGCGGTGGAGAGATTATAAATTGACTGGACGAGCTGGGTGATAAGTGGGATTTTGACTGCTTATTAGCGCCTTTTTGCTTTCGTTTTAGTCTAAAAGCATTGCATTGTGTCCCGGAAACTAATCAAATTGTGTAAAATTGAAAGAATGATGGAAATTTAGCTCTCCGACTCAAAAAAGAGTAATCTAAACCAAGGTAATAAAAGGCACAGAAGCTTACAAAGTGTGGACCGTACAATTCCGTATGCGGCCGCAATCAAGGAAGGAATATGCAGCAGACTTTGGAGCAAATTGCGGACCGCACATGAATTGTGCAATCGCCAAAACGGGGCTAGGATCAAAGATCAGAGAGATGACAAAAGGCCAAATCCAGAGCTTCCTCAACTTGCGGTCCGCACAAGATTTGTGCAGTCGCAAAAGATTATCTTGCGGCTGCAATCATAGTATTGTGAACCGCAAAAGATTGCCTTGCAGCTGCAGTGCTAAATCTGCGGACCGCAGAAAGACTGCCTCGCGGCCGCAGATCAAAATTGTGCGGCCGCAAACCTCCAGTTCCTGACAAGTTGAAGAGACATGCGGATCGCACATGGAATTGTGCGGCCGCAGAACCTTCCGAAGGGCAATTTTGTCCGAAATTGTCAGCTTTGTATAAATAGAAGAGTTTCACGAAATTAGGTTAAGTTTTGACATCAGCAAGTTCTGTAGCTGTTTTTCTTTGCTTCTTTAGACAACTTTAGTTTATTATGGTGATTTAACATTGGATTTCTCTATTTTAATCATTCAATATGAGTTTTATTATCTTTTCTTCTTTGTTTTCTTCTGCACCCATTATGAGTAGCTAGATTCTTACTAGGGTTGTGACCCAACCCTAGTATGTAAACCTTATGGGTGATTAATTTTATGCTTGTTTATGAATGGGTGTTTATTATTTTGCTTAGTTCATGCTTTAATTGTAGAATTAATGGTTGAAAACATTGATTCATGCCTATTTGACTTACTCTCTTCTTGAGAAAGATGGACCTAGTCTAGGTTAACTTAGTTAACAAGGGTTTGGGTCAATTGAGAGATTGATTAACCCAATTAAAGGGTTCAACCTAGAGATAGTAACAACCCGACTTGAGCTCTTACCAACCGTTTTGGTAGATACCCATTTGGGCTTGAGAAAGCCAAATTGGAAAAAACCACTCTCCGACCGAGAGGATTTGAGTGGGAAACGTAGTGTTGTGAGCTATAATACACCCTGTTGATACCCAATTTTTCCCCATAATATTTTTGAAATGCATATATATTTTTAAAACTATGCATTAGCATCAATGGGTATTTTTTCATAATTTTGACATCCTTAAATTAATTTATTTCAATTTTTTCTTCATATAAATAATTGTAAAATTGCATCACAAATGAATTTAGAACATGTCTTGATTTAATATTACTATTACGGTCCTATTAAGTCCAAATTATTTCATAAATAGCCAAATTGGCACCATTTGGCTATAATTGCAATAACTTTGCAATTATAGCCCATGCATATATTTTTACATTATTTTATCAGAAATTAGTCATTTGTATTTTTAAATACTAAATAACTATTTTTAAAATATTTCCATGCATGAAATTCATTTTTTATAATTAGTAATTATTTTTAATCGATTGTTTGGGGTATTTAACAAATAGCCTCTTATATTCCAATTTGAACCCTTTTTATACCGGCCCAAAACCCCCTTAATAATAAACCAAAAAACCAGCCCAAAACCCCTTAGGCCCAATATGTATTCACCCGACCCAAACCCCTTGGCCAATCCTGGCTGTTGATCATTTTGATCAACGGTCCAGGACTTTCCTGCCATAATTAAACCAAACGACCCCCTAAACCTCTCATTATCTCTCATTTTCCACCGCTATTGAGTTCCCTCGTCTCTCAAATGCTCTCTAACTCTAACCCTAATTCACCCTCGTCGTCACTGGTTTAGCCCTCCGTTCAACGATGTTTCTCTGTCGTCTCAGGCCTATATCGGCCTCCTGCTTGCTATGGTATCTCCATTTCTTGGATCCTTGAGGAGATCCTCAAGGGACCTAGGCGGTCTGTTTACACCTTGGGGTTTTCTTGCCTATTTCAGGCCATGTGACTCGACCTTGAGTAAGATATTTCTCATTTTATCCATGGTTTCCTAAGTCTATGCTCGTCTCTGTTGCCTTTCTAAAAACCCTAATTTTATCCTTTGATCTTCTTAGATCTGTCCAGATCTGAGATGAATCGAACCTATTTCACATGTTTTCACAAAGGTCTTAAGGGTTTTTAATCGATTCTCCATTTTTCCTAAAAACTAGGGTTTACTGAACTCACCTTTTCAAAGCCTTTCTGATTTTTCAAGTGTTTAATCGTGGTTTTTAAGTGTTACTAACTGATTCATGTTAATATTGTTTGGACCATAGTCGATTTATGCTAAAGCCCCAGTTTTCTTGTATTTTTGCTTCATTCCTACGTCCCTCCATGTCACTCGTTGCATTGTTACGCTTTGTGCTTTGACTTTCATGATTTTCCTTAGTCTAATTCAGTATCTTGTGATTTTCACCCTAGTTCATCTCTACTAGGATTTCTGAGTCGATCTCTTGGCTAATTTATGTGTGTTTATGAAGTTTTATTCAGCCTATTCGTTTATTTGTGGAAACTGATATTTTTACCCTCTCTTTAAATCATAACTATTTCGGATTTTGATTTATTGATTTGCTTGGTTAAACTTATGTGCTGATTCTTGATTTATCCCCTTGTTTACGACTCTAATTATTTTTCTTGCCTTATTTAAATTAACTATGATACTTGCTGATTCTTACTAATTATTTCCTTAATTGAACTCCTGTTTATTCACCCCTAATTGCCTAATCTGTACCTAAGTCTTACTTGATTTCTTTCCTTAAATATATGTCCTGCTCCTTACCGTTGATTGATTATCCCTTGATTAAGGGAAGACTTTACTGATTTTACGTGTGTGATTGATTCTGTAAATTTCCCTAATTGCTACATAATTGATTCTTTACCTTATTCTGTTTAACTCTTGATTACTATATATGTTCTCCCCTACCCTCGCTCCTGGACACGAATATTAGTTCACTGCTACACTTACACTCTAAAAGCTCTCTCTCAATTCTTCTCTGTTACTTGTGATACTCATTGGCCCGGCCGGCTGAAAACCAAGGCTAACCATTGCGCAATCCTTGCTCTACATTCTGTGTTCTTCTTCCTAGCTGGTATGCCTCTGATTAAATTTCAGAATCTAAACCCTATGTGTTTCATTACTGCCTTAGTTCATCAGTCATGAGTTCATTCCTGCTCCTGTTTACTGTTTATCCAACATGCCTAATATTGCCTTGTTCAATATGTGATTAGCATGTCTCAACTTTACTTACCTGTCTACTGTTTATCTAGCATACCTAATGTTGCCTTGTTCAATATGTGATTAGCATGTCTACATTATGAATTCTTGTGTGGTGTTTTGCCTAGTCTGTTCATTTAAGTCCTTTCCTACTCTGCTTTGCTAAGTCATCTAGTCTCTCAAGGCAACTCTAGTTGTGTGTTTGAGGTTTATGTGTTCTCAGCATCTTTGCTCCATGTCTCAATCACCTACCCTTGTAACTAACTTAGTAATTCTGTATATATGTTTGCTTCTGTGTTCCACTATACACTAAGGTGTGTTCTATGTATCCCCAACCTCTCTCTCCTTGTGTGGAACCTACTTGCCAAGTGTTTCTGAATATGGTTGTTCTGTGATTTGTGTTTGATTTCAAAGTGTTTTCACACTTTTTCTCAAGCTGTTTTACTACCAAACTAGTGCTAGTTTTCAGAAAATCTTTTCACCCCTAAGAGTCCTCTCTATACTGTTTACCAAAACCTTTTCAAATCATGTCAAGCACTCTTACTTATTCTTAGGTTATTAAGTCCTGCCCCTCTGGTATGTGTACTGCTTAGAGGTCCTTGAGATCTCTCTAAACTCTGGCATATCAGGGCTGGCTCTTCCATACTACACATAAATCAGTCTTTATTTGAGAAAGGTCTGGGTGTGAGCACTGCCCGGGATTCTTGAGGTCCTTAGGGAACTCTGACACACCTGGACATAATTGGCTATGAAATCCTTGGCATTTGAGACTACTAAAGGCCTGGAACACCAGGATTTGCTTTGGGCCTACTTCAGGCTCCCTATAATTTAATTTATGTTTTATTTATGTAATTTTTTCATCATTGGGCTGTAATAATTAATTGTAAATAGATATTGGGGTGACTAGAGAAATGGGAGGGTAGCTGCATGGTACTGTGGGTAAAACGGGGTAGAAAATATGCTATAGGCTTTATGTTCTGCAAATCTGTATTAGAATCCATGTTCTAGGACGGTTTGTTAATTTGCATTTAAACCATGATGATCTTGTGCATTAGATAACCTGATTTTAGGACCTTCACGTTTATGGCTTCGGCATACTACATGCCACATATCACTATTCCATGCTTTAATTTTGCACGAATCTTGTCACCTAGAGATCCTGCTCCTAGGCTAACAACCCTGTCTTAATAAAGCTGGCATTTCTGTATGCATTAGATACCATGTCTTTTAGGAACCCTATTTGCATTCCGTTTGACATGTCTGTTTTGATTGAAATAAGTAACTGGCTATGAAAAGGTCTAAACAGCCTCACACATAGGCATCATGTCTCTAAATACGAGTTGATATAAAATACCTGCGATAACCTGTATCACCTAGATCAGCATGCTCATAGGTTAAACGATTTCAACTATTCAAACAGTTCCTATAATTGCGATTGCATACAGTCCCACGCCTAGGCAAGCCTTAGGTAATTAGTATCTATATGTATATAAACTGGAAAGTGCGTTTGATTGTGTTAAACTGCTTAAGTTTAACAGGCTTTGAAAAACCATTAGGCAAATTGGTTAGGATTCCGCCACTTTGTTTATGCATATCCTGAATCTATAACATTCATCTAGATGCCATGTTCTTAGGATTTCTGAACTTCTTCACAATCTGTGTTTTAGACGTGCTGCTTGTTTGCCTATATACATGCAGAGGTAAATATGAGCCTTCTAACTGTTTGTCCCTATTTGATTGTCCTACATGTTATTTGCTTGTCGCCTAGATTTTCACCTTTTAAAAACCTTAGGTTGTCTAGAACTGTCGAGATTTAGAGGTCCTAAATTCCTCCAGGACCATAAGGAAGGGATAGGTAGCAGCACGCTTAGAGGTCGTTAATTAAACTCGCTTATAACCACTAAGGGGAGGGTAATGGGTAGTAAAAGGATATGATGACCTGCGCGCTAATGTCACGTGTAGCCTCTCATTGAGGAGTGACTACCGGGAATTGCATGGGTGATCCTGTAGGCCAATCAACTTAGGACTTCCCTTTCCCAATTCCTATATGTGTTTAAATTATCTAAACTTCTTTTTTTTCTTTTACATATACATGTATAAGCTGTCTAAACCTCTTTTACCTTCATTATCTGAACTTCCTTGATCATATATTCATTTAGATGGGGAAAGCTACTTTATTTACAAATACTTACTTACTTGTTAATTGACTAATTCACATAGTTTAAGTTCGGCCGGGACCCACCGTTGTGGACCGCGAGGGGTGCCTAACACCTTCCCCTCAAGGTTATTTCGAGCCCTTACCCTAATCTCTGGTAATGCAAACTAGTTACATGAGTTAATTACTCTAGGTGCCCTAACGCACCATAATCCGTTAGGTGGCGACTCTTCAAATACCCAATTCCCAAAAGGAACGAGTTGTTCCCCCATGAATGTCGAAACCCAAACTTCTCCGCGAAGGAGGAAAAGGGGGGCGCGAAAGCATGGCGACTCTGCTGGGGATATTCTAGGCTCTTACCATAACGAACTTATTTTTATGAATTAGTCCAAGCATGCTTTATCCCGTGTACCCTTTCCCCTTATTTGAATTTAATTGCTTTCAAGCATTTACGATTTCTTTATTTTCCTGAAACTGACTTGTCTCTTTGTTTTCTTTTTTCATAACTGTCTTTCAATTATTTAAATACTGCATTCATTATTCTTACGTACAAATACTTGACAACATGCTATTTGTTGCTGCATAAATCGTGTTCAACATCATATTCCACTCATGCGTTATCAATCCCATAGCAACGCTTGATGAGTGTTTGCGCTCTTCCTACATATCACCCTTTAAATTCGGAAAGGCGTATTTGCGGTAAAACTAGTCGATCAGTGGTGCGTTCGACGGTTCCGTGCCTTTCCCCCTCAAGCTGTCCGCTTGAGGGTCCCAGTCTAGACCTCTATAGCAGCCTTACTCTGATTAATTGTACATGCATCATGGTCAAACCTAGCCGGATTAATATGTTGTCCGCATAATAACCCTTTAAGACAAGCCTCGTCCAAAAGTCCATCGGGTTTTCCACAATCCCAACGGACGTAACCACGATTGTGTGCATTAATTTGGAGAAATAAGTGCCAATATAGTTATCATTACTGTATAAATAGACGAACCTGGAAGGGGAAAGGGCCTATCTCTCTCTTGTTTTGCAGAAAAATGAGGCACGAAGTCCCCAGATTCGGTATGGTCGGTAGTATTCCTCCACTTTTGATAGATTGGTGGAGGGACCTTCCCTCGAGTGACCAAAATCATGTGAAGAGAGTCTTAGGGAATTTGCCATCACTATTGGATCTTCAACCAAACAAGATGCTAATCGAGGCTGCCACTCTGTTTTGGGATAAGGAAAGGGCTGTGTTCCGTTTTGGAGACATAGAAATGACTCCCCTTCTAGAAGAAATAGGGGGATTTGCTGGGTTGCCTTGGGATAGCCCTGGTCTGTTGGCACTTGAAAATCGCACCACCAGAGGGTCCCTTAAGATGATGGGGCTGAAGAAAAATGATGATTTGGAGTGCCTGAAAACTCCTATATACCTTTTGATTTCCTTTATGAAAGATACGGTCACAGTAGTTCTTACCGTATTTTTGATGATGAGTTCTCAATCACCTCTTTGGACTGGGTTCATCGAAGGGTCTTCGTGTTTATTGTGTGCTTCTTGGGCATGCTGGTATTCCCAATTCAAGGGGATAGAATCCATACTAGGCTGGCCATGGTGGCCAAAACTCTGATGGACGGGATCGAGGGACAGACATATACTATTGTCCCTATGATCGTTGTAGACATATACCGGGTCGTGGAACCCTGTCAAAAGGGGTTCAAATTCTTTGAGGGTTGCAACTTGCTATTACAAGTCTGGCTGTTAGAACATCTCCAAAGGGGCCAATACTGCCAAGAGTTTCCACGAAGGCTGTGGAATGACCACATAGCCTTCCATCACCCTAAAAGGATGACTTACATTCCGGACATGTTCGATCAACCTAAGGATGCTGTAGGGTGGGTACAGTTTTTCATCAAGCTGACTGAAGACCAGGTTCAGTGGGTGTTCGAGTGGTTCCCCACTGACGAGTTCATCATAAGATCCAGAGATGTCCCGCATTTGGTGCTGATCGGGTTGAGGGGGATATATCCTTATGCTCCCCTCAGGTTTATGAGACAGGCAGGTAGGAGACATGTCGTACCACGGGTCGCCAAGATGAGTCACTTCATAGCTGATTTTCAGGGTGACGCCATCCCATATAAGAATGAAGCACAACATATATGGACTTTGAAGATTGTTGTAGAGAAGGATACCATCGAGCCGAACCGATGTCATGCGGGCCACTCATTCTTTTACCCTTCATGGTTGGATGATAATCTATCAGGAGTCTTTGAGCCAAGGGTTGGTCCAGGAAATAGGGTCATAGATGAGTTTACTGAAGCAGAGGTGAAGTACAACAGGCTGCGGAAAAGAGTTCGAGAGTCTGAGGCTGAGCATATGGAACAGCATAAGGCCGATATGGAAATGATTAACGAGTGGAAAGAAAGAGCTGTTAAATCCAGTGGCTGGAATATCTGGAGTACAGTTTAATGGAATTGGAAGGGAAGATAAGGAAGAGAGTCACCAACTGTCAGAACGCTGAAGGAAATGAAGGAGGGCATATGGCAAGGGCATTCCTACTACTGAACCTGTGCGAGCTGGGAGAGTTGATCGACAACAGCATCCAGTCTGGAGAGGGTCCTTCTGGGGCCAAGTAGATTAGATTTACTTGCTTTCCTTTTTAAATGTAATAAGGCCAAGTGCCATTAGCAACATTATCTATTTAGTGTCGTTTTGGGGCGTTTATTTTTACATTAATGAAATGAGGCAATTATTGGCACTGAATTTCTCCAAATTTATTTGTCGCTAGGCCTGCCCCGGGCACAATGAGGTTCCCAAATTAGGACATGAATTTACATTCCTGCAATATGTGTTTAAATACGGCAAACATTTCATAATCCTTACTGACTTGTTTACCTTTTTGTTTTTCTTTATTTTTTATTCTTATCCCCTAAGGTTGGTTCGCTCATACTGGCATCATCAGCGTATCACACCAGATCTAGAGGCCCTCCACCACCTCCTCCTCCAAGTAATACAAAGAGCAAAGGGAAAGCTAAAATGGACGATTTAAGTGGTATTCGAAAAGAAAATGTGGAAAATGCAGAAACTTCAGATGGTCGGAGTACTCCGGCACCAAATGATTTAGTTTTGAGGTTAGAACAAAAGATACTGGAGCTACAGGGAGAGCTTGAGCAGGTCCGCAACTTGGCAAACCTATCCCTCACTCTGAATGTCCCCGGCATTAACCAACAAAACACAAAGAACCCAGCACCTCCCCAAAATACACCAAACCAACATCCACAAAACCCTCCTGCACCACATCAATATGCAAACCCACCTCAAAATCTCAATCCCTTACCGATACCAACTCCGCACTATCCTGGTCCCGCCGAGTCCCTGGGTAGCTTGGCAGATTTTATTTCTATAGCCATTCTAGGCATTTAAGATTTTTAGTAATTTGGTTTTAAAGGCTTACTTGTTTCAAAATAAATGCTCGATTCATCGAGCCGTACTTGTTTGGATGTTTTTCAATTTTAATCAAATGCATTGCTCTTTATTATTCATTATTATTTTCTACACTTTTTCTCTCTACAGCGTTATTATTACTTTTCCTGATGAACCGGTGACTGACATGTAATGAGGCAACACAATATGAGGGTAGTGATTCGGGTGAAGAAGATGAAATACCCGAGGAAGTTGTTAGGGAGGTTGAAAACTTTGAGAATAAGCCTAAGTCCATCCTGGACGAAACCGAAGCAGTAAATTTGGGGGACGCCGAGACCGTCAAGGAGACTCACATCAGCATTCACTTATCACCGACAGAGAAAGAGGAGTACATTCATTTCTTAAAGGAGTATGAGGACATTTTCGCATGGTCATATGACGACATGACCGGTTTAAGCACATCCATAGTGGCTCACAAGTTGCCTACTAATCGCATGTGCCCGCCAGTAAAGCAGAAACTCAGAAAGTTCAAACCAGATATGAGCCTGAAAATCAAGGAGGAAGTTACTAAGCAGATCAAAGCCAAAGTCCTCAGGGTGGTTGAGTACCCAACCTGGTTAGCCAACATCGTGCCAATTCCGAAGAAGGATGGGAAGGTCAGAGTATGTGTTGACTATCGAGATTTAAACAGAGCAAGTCCGAAGTACGACTTCCCATTGCCAAACATACACATCCTGATCGACAATTGCGCCAAGCATGAACTCCAATCCTTTGTAGATTGCTTCGCGGATTATCACCAGATCTGGATGGATGAAGAAGACGCAGAGAAAATAGCTTTTATTACACCATAGGGGGTATACTGCTACAAGATGATGCCATTTGGTCTAAAGAATGCTGGGGCTACCTACATGAGAGCCATGACAACCATCTTCCATGATATGATACACAAAGAAATAGAGGTGTATGTGGACGATGTCATTATCAAATCCAAGAGGGACGCGGATCACATAGCGTACTTGAGAAAGTTCTTTGACAGGTTAAGGAGGTACAACTTAAAATTGAACCCCGCAAAGTGTGCATTCGGGGTTTCCGCAGGAAAGTTACTGGGATTCATTGTCAGTCGTCGAGGGTTTGAGCTGGACCCATCTAAAGTTAAGGCTATTGGAGTTACCACCACCTAGGAGCAAAAAGGACGTGATGAGCTTCCTAGGACGTCTCAACTATATCAGTCGCTTCATAGCGCAGTCCAGAGTCGTATGTGAACCCATCTTCAAGATGCTAAGGAAAGATGCCGAGACAAGCTAGACCGAGGACTGTCAGAAAGCTTTCCACAAAATCAAGGAGTACATGTCCGCACCACTAGTTTTGGTCCCGCCAGAACCAGGATGACCCTTGCTACTCTATCTATCTGTATTGGATGGAGCTTTCGGATGTGTTCTGGGACAACATGACGAGACAGGGAGAAAGGAGCAAGCCATATACTACTTGATTAAAAAGTTCACACCTCACGAAGCACGATACTCTCTGTTGGAACGCACTTGCTGTTATTTGACATGGACAACCCAGAAGTTGAGGCATTACTTCTGCGCCTATACCACGTACCTCATATCCAGGATGGACCCTTTGAAGTACATATTTCAGAAACCCATGCTGACTGGAAAGTTAGCCAAGTGGCAGATACTGTTGAGTGAGTTCGACATCGTCTATGTAACTCAAAAGGCAGTCAAAGGACAAGCATTGGCAGATCATCTTGCTGAAAATCCGATGGGGGGAAGAATACAAACCCTTGAAAACGTATTTTCCTGATGAACATGTGTCATTCGTAGGAGAAGACATTGCCGAAGCATACGACGGTTGGAGGATGTTCTTTGATGGAGCTGCAAATTTTAATGGAGTGGGCATTGGAGCAGTGTTGGTATCAGAAATGGGTCAACATTATCCGATATTTGCTAAAATCAGATTTCCCTGCACCAACAACATGGCAGAGTATGAAGCCTGCATACTAGGGCTCAACATGGCAATCGACATGAATATTCAGGAGCCGTTGGTCATTGGTGATTCAGATTTGCTTATGCATCAGGTACAAGGGAAGTGGGCCACCAAGAATTCCAAAATATTGCCATATCTGCACCATGTGCAGGAATTGAGGAAAAGGTTCACGAAGATAGAGTTTCGGCATGTTCCCAGAATTCAGAACGAGTTTGCCGATGCTTTAGCCACTTTGTCATCCATGATACACCATCCGAATAAGAACTTTATTGATCCCATCACAGTGAGAATCCATAATCAACCGGCTTACTATGCCCACATCGAGGAAGAGACGGATGGAAAACCTTGGTTCCATGACATCAAGGAGTATTTGGCAAAAGGAGAATACCCGGAGCATGCAAACCACACTCAGAAACGCACGCTCCGGAGATTGTCCAATCACTTTTTCCACAGCGGAGGAAATTTGTACAGAAGAACGCCTGATTTGGGATTGCTAAGATGTGTCGATGCAAAAGAGGCTTCAAAGCTACTTGAGGAGATACATGATGGGACCTGCGGCCCGCATATGAGTGGTTTTGTCCTGGCTAAGAAGATACTTAGGGCCGGTTAATTTTGGATGACCATGGAGACAGATTGCGTCCAGTATGTCCGTAAATGCTACCAATGCCAAGTGCATGCCGATATGATAAAAGTGCCGCCAAATGAGCTTAATGCAACAAGCTCACCTTGGCCATTCGCCGCCTGGGAAATGGATGTCATCAGTCCTATCGAGCCTACCGCTTTAAATGGGCACAGGTTTATTCTGGTAGCCATCGATTAATTCCCAAAATGGGTAGAGGCTGCATCTTACAAAGCTGTAACCAAGAAAGTCATCGCAGACTTTGTCAAAGATCGTATTGTTTGCCGATTCGGAGTTCCCGAGTCTATTGTCACTGATAATGCCGCCAATAACAACAGTGATCTAATGAAAGCCATGTGTGAAACTTTCAAAATCAAGCACAAGAATTCCACAGCCTATAGACCTCATATGAATAGAGCCGTAGAAGCCCCCAACAAAAACATCAAGAAGATACTAAGGAAGATGGTAGACAACCACAAATATGGCACGAGAAACTACCCTTTGCTCTATTGGAATACCGCACTACAGTTCGCACATCAATCGGGACAACTCCCTACATGCTGGTTTATGGTACCGAAGCTATTATCCCAGCCGAGGTAGAGATTCCTTCTTTAAGAATCACACAGGAAGCTGAACTCAGCGATGCAGAATGGATAAGGAGCCGCTATGATCAATTGGCCCTTATAGACGGAAAAAGAATGAACGCAGTATGTCATGGTCAGCTTTATCAGAACAGAATGTCCAGAGCTTTCAACAAAAGAGTCAAACCAAGACGATTTGCACCAGGACAGCTGGTGCTGAAGAAGATCTTCCCACATCAAGATAAAGCCAAAGGGAAATTCTCTCCCAACTGGCAAGGTCCTTACATGGTTCACAGGGTGCTAACAGGAGGAGCACTCATACTTTCAGAAATGGACGAAGAAGTCTGGCCAAAACCAATCAATTCAGATGTAGTCAAGAGATACTATGCTTAGACTATTTACATTTCCTCATCTGATATAATTGAACTACGCTTTACCTGATTCCCATTTAAGAGGGGATACGTAGGCAGCCCTATGGGTTCGGTCATATCATAATAAAATTTCCATTTCCCCCCAAGATCAGAAACTGGGGCAGAATTTTGAGGAGGACCCCCAAAATTTCGAAGCAAGTCCAGCCAACGCCATTGCATGCCAGAAAGTCAGAAATTGGTTAAGAAACTGGGGCAGAATTTTGAAAAGGATTCTCAAAATTCCGAAGGAGGTTCAATAAGTCTCGTTACTCGAAAACGGCCAAAGGATCATCTACCAAACTGGACCCTCAAAATTCTAACATAAGAAAGCTGCAGTGTCTCTGAAATGTGTTACAGTCACTAGTTCATCTAAAATTACTTGATATTTCAATATGTTTCTAAATAACTCTATTTTTGCATATTTTCGAAAACTCTATTTTCGTAACAGTCAGGTATTACCCAGGGAAACTCAAATGAGGCCTCCAAAATGGAGCATAGCAAGGTCAGCAGACAAAGGCACGAACCAACCTCCCCTTACGGAACTTACAATTTTTCTTTGAGCGCAGGCATATCTGACGTAGCGATAGCATTCGCAAACATATATACACGAAGCAAAGTCATTATCGAACGGGCCACCGGACACTGAACGTATCCCCAACTAAGAAACACTCTACCCTTATTTGCTATTTGTTTTTGAATGGGACTAAGCCCTGTCCCGCATCCTGCATGAGGCTAATCCCTGCCTCCATATTTGCATGAGGCTAATCCCTGCCTCCATATTTGCATGAGGCTAATCCCTGCCTCCACATCTGCATGAGGCTAATCCCTGCCTCCGTATCTGTATGAGGCTAATCTATGCCTCCATATCTGCATGAGGCTAATCCCTGCCTCCATATTTGCATGAGGCTAATCCCTGCCTCCATATTTGCATGAGGCTAATTCCTGCCTCCACATCTGCATGAGGGTAATCCCTGCCTCCATATTTGCATGAGGCTAATCCCTGCCTCCACATCTGCAAGAGGCTAATCCCTGCCTCCATATCTGCATGAGGCTAATCCCTGCCTCCATATCTATATAGGACTAAGCATTGTCCCTCCTTGCACAATATTGCTCTATTCCGGTACTATCTATTTGTTTTTCAATCGAGCTAAGCTTTGCCCTTCATTTCACAAGACTAAGCCTTGTCTTGTTAACATCATATTATCACATCTCATGGGCTGAAATATCGCCAATCTATCCAAAGGCGTCATAGTCTAAAGGCATCATCCTCATAGCCGGAAGACACCATGCCGTGGCTTGAGGATCTCGCAAATTTGCATATCATTATTCAAAGGCGTCATGGTTCGGAGGCACCATCTTCATGGCCCGAGAACATCATTCCATGGCCTGCGAATCCCTCACTGAATAATTCATGGCCCAGGAAATCATGGTCTGAGGACGTCATCCTTAACCATCCGAAGACAACTCTCATGGTCCAAAAGGGAATCTGCATCATATTTAAATTCTCGCACAAATTCATGTAGCATCTCTTTACTTGCAGGTGACAAGTAAGCAACCACTATCCCAACGGGAGCAACCTCGTTCCAGTTCCTTCAACCATCTCAAACTTGACCGTTCACCATAACCACTCTTGCATTCATCCCGAAATCTCGTGTCCGTTATTGTAATGACTTCATCGGTATATTCCGCCGATGGATCTGGAACTACACATGGCCTGATTCCTGTAAAACCAGGGATATGTAGGCAGCTCAAAGACTAGAGTCCGGCCTCTATCTTTCAAAACACCTAATCCGGTAAAAATTGGCCATCATTTCTTTACCCGAAAACTCTTTCACCCTTCCCGGGTAAAGAGGGGTTGCTGTTGATACCCAATTTTTCCCCATAATATTTTTGAAATACATATATATTTTTAAAACTATGCATTAGCATCAATGGGTATTTTCCCATAATTTTGACATCCTTAAATTAATTTATTTCAATATTTTCTTCATATAAATAATTGTAAAATTGCATCACAAATGAATTTAGAACATGTCTTGATTTAATATTACTATTACGGTCCTATTAAGTCCAAATTATTTTATAAATAGCCAAATTGGCACCTTTTGACTATAATTGCAATAACTTTGCAATTATAGCCCATGCGTACATTTTTACATTATTTTACCAAAAATTAGTCATTTGTATTTTAAAATACTTAATAACTATTTTTAAGACATTTCCATGCATGAAATTCATTTTTTATAATTAGTAATTATTTTATAAATTATTTTTAATCGATTGTTTGGGGTACTTAACAAAATTTAAACCCTTTTTATACCGGCCCAAAACCCCTTAATATTAAAACAAAAAACCAGCCCAAAACCCCTTAGGCCCAATATGTATTCACCCGACCCAAACCCCTTGGCAAATCTAAACTCTGGCATATCAGGGCTGGCTCCTCCACACTGCACATAAGTCAGTCTTTATTTGAGAAAGGTCTGGGTATGAGCACTGCCCGGGATCCTTGAGGTCCTTAGGGAACTCTGACACACCTGGACATAATTGGCTATGAAAGCCTTGGCATTTGAGACTACTACAGGCCTGGAACACCAGGATTTGCTTTGGGCCTACTTCAGGCTCCCTATAGCTTAATTTATGTTTTATTTATGTAATTTTTTCATCATTGGGCTGCAATAATTAATTGTAAATAGATATTGGGGTGACTAGTGAAATGGGAGGGTAGCTGCATCGTACTGTGGTTAAAACGGGGTAGAAAATATGCTATAG
The DNA here is from genome assembly GCF_001879085.1 of Nicotiana attenuata. Taxonomy (NCBI): domain Eukaryota; kingdom Viridiplantae; phylum Streptophyta; class Magnoliopsida; order Solanales; family Solanaceae; genus Nicotiana; species Nicotiana attenuata. The sequence continues at coordinate 63,975 of NW_017671928.1, read as the reverse complement.
GCTTTATGTTCTGCAAATCTGTATTAGAATCCATGTTCTAGGACGGTTTGTTCATTTGCATTTAAACCATGATGATCTTGTGCATTAGATAATCTGATTTTAGGACCTTCACGTTTATGGCTTCAGCATACTACATGCCGCATATCACTATTCCATGCTTTAATTTTGCACGAGTCTTGTCACCTAGAGATCTTGCTCCTAGGCTAACAACCCTGTCCTAATAAAGCTGGCATTTCTGTATGCATTAGATGCCATGTCTTTTAGGAACCCTATTTGCATTTCGTTTGACATGTCTGTTTCGATTGAAATAAGTAACTGGCTATGAAAAGGTCTAAGCAGCCTCACACATAGGCATCATGTCTCTAAATACGAGTTGATATAAAATACCTGCGATAACCTTTATCACCTAGATCAGCATGCTCATAGGTTAAACGATTTCAACTATTCAAACAATTCCTATAATTGCGATTGCATACAGTCCCACGCCTAGGCAAGCCTTAGGTAATCAGTCTCTATATGTATATAAACTGGAAACTGCGTTTGATTATGTTAAACTGCTTAAGCTTAACAGGCTATCAAAAACCATTAGGAAAATTGGTTAGGATTCTGCCACTTTGTTTATGCATATCCTGAATCTGTAACATTCATCTAGATGCCATGTTCTTAGGATTTATGAACTTCTTCACAATCTGTGTTTTAGACGTGCTGCTTGTTTCCCTATATACATGCGAAGGTAAATATGAGCCTTCTAATTGTTTGTCCCTATTTGCTTGTCCTACATGTTATTTGCTTGTCGCCTAGATTTTCACCTTTTAAAGACCTTAGGTTGTCTAGAATTGTCCAAATTTAGAGGTCCTAAATTTTTCCAGGACCATAAGGAAGGGACGGGCAGCAGCACGCTTAAAGGTCGTTAATTGAACTCGCTTATAACCACTATGGGGAGGGTAATGGGTAGTAAAAGAATATGATGACCTGCGCGCTAATATCACGTGTAGCCCCTCATTAAGGAGTGATTACCGGGCATTGCATGGGTATGATCCTGTAGGCCAATCAACTTAGGACTTCCCTTTCCCAATTCCTATATGTGTTTAAATTATCTAAACTTCTTTTTTTTCTTTTATATATACATGTATAAGCTGTCTAAACCTCTTTTACCTTCATTATCTGAACTTCCTTGATCATATATGCATTTAGATGGGGAAAGTTACTTTATTTGAAAATACTTGCTTACTTGTTAATTGACTAATTCACATAGTTTAAGTTCGGCCGGGACCCACTGTTGTGGACTGCGAGGGGTGCCTAACACCTTCCCCTCAAGGTTATTTCAAGCTCTTACCCTAATCTCTGGTAATGCAAACTAGTTACATGAGTTAATTACTCTAGGTGCCCTAACGCACCATAATCTATTAGGTGGCGACTCTTCAAATACCCAATTCCCAAAAGGAAACGAGTTGTTCCCCCATGAATGTCGAAACCTGGACTTCTCCGCGAGGAGGAAAAGGGGGCGCGACACACCCCAGTCAATAAAACGAGCATAAAAGTCTTTATCCCATTAGGCAAAAACCTAGGTGATAGTCACAGCCCTACGCCTTTTATATATTTGGAAAACTCTTAAAAACAATCATCTCTAGTTTTATATCTTTAAATTTGCAATCATTAGTTAAAGTTGAAACAAAACCCTATTTGTGGAAGTGCAATTTAGATACTTCACTTACTCATTTCGAATATATTACTCCTAACTCCTATCTGAGCTCCCCATGGATTCGACCCCGACTCCTTGTTAGGTTTCATTATTGCAAATGATCGTGTCATACCTCTTTAGAGGCGTGCATTTGGACGTGATCAATTTTTGGCGTCGTTGCCGGGGAGCTAAAAATGGTGTTAGCTATATATTTGGGTGTGTTTTTGGAATATCTTCTTTTCCTTTCGTATTACTAACTTTTTTTTGAGAAATTGTAGGTACAACCATAGCACACAACGAGCTGGGAAATATTTCTTTGGGATATGTGGACGTTGAGGATGAGCATGTTGATGAGGTTCCTCTTGAAACTCAAGCCAATATAAGAGGCCGAGCACCTCATGACAATGTCCCTGCTCCACCCCCACCTCCTCCACGAGCGGCTCCACACCGGGTGTTGCCCAATGAAGGGTATGCAAGTGGCATAGTCCCGCCCCGTTTTAGGGCGGGCAAATTTCAAATCACCAATTTAATGCTCAAATTGCTAGAGCAATGAGGTTTCTTCAACGGGGCTCCAAGTCAAAATGCATACAAACACTTGAAGGGGTTTGTGGACACTTGTTGGGGGAGTAAACAAACAAACATCTCCAAGGATGCTTTGAGGCTAAGGCTTTTTGCCTTCTCTCTAAGAGGGAAAGCCTTAGATTTGTTGGAACGATTACCAAACCATTCCATTCATACTTGGGATGAGTTGGCGGAGAAATTTATTGCCAAGTTCTTTTTTTCTGGGAATATGGATACTCTTAGAGATAAGATTCTAGCATTCAAGCAAGAGACCAATGAGCCGTTACACGAGATAAGGGAGCGGTATAGAACAATGTTCAAAGAGTGTCCCAATAACGATATGACGGAGAATATGATTCAACAAACTTTCTATCGTGGGATTAATACGACCAACCAATGTGTGGTGAATCAACTTGCCGGTGGGAACTTCATGACAACGCCATATGCGGAAGCTTGTGAGATTTTGGATTAAATGGCGGACACATCATCAGCATGGCAATCCCGGGCTAATGTTCCCCAAGGTGATCCGAACTTGATTCACCTCCATAAAGAGTTGCATGACCATGGGCAAGCCATTACCGAATTGACCACCACTATGAATCAACTAGAAAAGGCTCAACTTCAACAAGTGCAAAGTCCTAAGCAAATCAATGCCATGGACGGAGTAAACATGATGGTGAACAAAAGAAGGACCAAGGGTCCGCAAGTGCAAAATCGATTGGAGAATTTTGTGCAAGATGATAGTGGGTTTGATCAAGATGAATCTTACAATGAAAAAGAGGAGGAAGTGCAATATATGAACAACTTCCAAGAGCAAATGAACAATTTGCAAGGCCCAAGTCAACAACAATGGCGACCTCAAAACAATCAAGGCAATTGGAATTCTAACAACCAAGGTAATTGGAATGGTGGAAACAATCAAGGGAATTGGAATAAAAATAACAATCAAGGAAATTGGAATGTCGACAATCAATGTAATTAGGGGGGGGGGGGAACAATCAAGGCAGATGTAACAATAATCAAGGCAATCGGAGGTCAGGTTTTCAAAGGCAACCCGCCTCCTTATCCTTCCCATGGCCCAAGTTCTTCCAACAATGAAATAAGGCGAATTGAGAATATGTTCAAGCAAATGATGGAAAAGAATGTCGATTCAGATGCCCAACTTGCCTCACACAACATATCAATTCGCAACTTAAAAGTCCAAATGGGGAAAATCTCTCAAGATCTAAATTCTTGTCCTAAGGGGAACTACCAAGTGACACGATAGTGAACCCAAATGGTGGTAACAACATGGGGCATGCCATGGCCGTTACTACAAGAAGTGGAAGAGGTGGAAATGCACCCACCTCAAGTCAAAGGCAACTTGTGGATGATGAGCAAGTGGTACAAGAAGAAAAGATCCCGAACAATGTGGTGCAAGTAAATAATGAAGTGCGGATTGATATTTATGACAATGTGGAAGAAACTCAAAAGGAAGTGAACCCGTATAGGGATTACGTTATTGACATACCGAAACCGGTAGTGCAAAAGGCTAAGGCACCATTGCCTAAGCCTCATCCTCCATATCCTTAGAGGCTTGCCAAGCAAAATGGCTAGAATCAATTCAAAAAGTTCATTGACATGATGAAGAGTCTCTCGATCAATGTGCCATTAGTTGAAGATTTGGAGTAAATGCCCGGTTATGCAAAGTTTATGAAGGATTTGGTGACAAAGAAGCGGTCGATGAATTTTGAAACTATCAAAGTCACTCATCAAGTGAGTGCAATTGTGCATTCAATGGCTCCTAAATTGAACGATCCCGATGCTTTTACAATCCCGTGTACCATTGGAAGTGCCGAGTTTGCTAAAGCTCTTTGTGATCTTAGGGAAAGTATCAATTTGATGCCCTATTCGGTTTTCAAGACTTTGGGAATTGGGCAACCAAGACCCACATCTATGAGATTACAAATGGTCGATCGTACCATGAAGAGACTGTTGGGAGTAATTGAAGATGTATTGGTTTGTGTTAATAAATTCATTTTTCCGGTGGATTTTGTCATTCTTGATTGTGAAATGGACTATGAGGGTTTAATTATTCTTGGAAGATATTTTCTTGCTACGGGAAGGCTCTTGTTGATGTGGAAGTCGGAGAACTCACTTTTCGGGTGGGTGATGACAAGTTGGTATTCCACGTGTGCAAATTTATGTGGTAACCATATAGCAATGAAGTGTGTTCTTTCGTGGACTTGGTGAACAATGTGATTGTTGATTATAAAAGTGCCACAATCAATGTGGGTGATATGTTGGAGGTCATCTTGCTCAACTTTGATGATGACGAGATGGAAGGCTTCATGGAATGTGCGAATTCTTTGCAAGGAATGGGGTCGTACAATTATGCACCTCGAAAACTCTCCTTGGATCTTGAAAATAGGGAAACTCCTCCTACAAAGCCTTCAATTGAAGATCCTCCCACCTTGGAGTCGAAGCCATTGCCTCCACATCTTCGGTATGAATTTCTTGGTCCTTGTTCTACTTTACCGGTTATTCTTTCCTTTTGTTTGACTAACGTGCAGGTAGATTCTACATTGGTGGTGCTACAAAAGATGAAGAAGGCTATTGGGTGGACATTGGCGGATATTCGAGGGATAAGCCCCATATTTTGCATGCATAACATCAACTTGGAGGAAGGAGCCAAACCATCTATTGAACATCAAAGGAGACTAAATGAAGACATGCAAGAGGTTGTCAAAAAGGAGATTATCAAGTGGTTAGATGACGGGGTTGTCTACCCCATTTCCGATAGTTCGTGAACTTCTCCGGTTCAATGTGTCCCAAGAAGGGAGGCATGATGGTGGTCTCCAATGACAAAGATGAGTTGATTCTTACAAGAACGGTGACCGGATGGAGAGTGTGTATGGACTATCGCAAGCTCAAACAACGTCACAAGGAAGGATCATTTCCCACTTCCTTTTTTAGACCAATTACTTGATAGGTTGGCCAGCCGTGCTTTCTATTGCTTTCTTGATGGGTATTCGCGCTACAACCAAATCCTTATTGATCTGGAGGATCAAGAGAAAACAACCTTTACATGTCCCTATGGTACTTTCGCCTTCAATCGAATGCCATTTGGTTTATGTAACGCAACGCCGACTTTTCAAAGGTGTATGATGGCTATCTTCACGAACATGGTGGAGGACTACCTTGATGTTTTCATGGATGACTTCTCGGTGGTTGGGGATTCCTTTGATGATTATTTGGCTAATTTGGATAAAGTATTGGCAAGATGTGAAGAAACGAATTTGGTGCTAAATTGGGAGAAGTTTCATTTCATGGTCGAGGAAGGCATTGTTCTTGGCCATCTCAAAGAATGGCATTGAAGTTTACAAGTCAAAGATAGAGGTGATTTCTAAACTTCCACCTCCAACTTTGGTGAAGGGAGTGCGGAGTTCTTAGGCCACGCGGGGTTTTACCGGTATTTCATCATGGATTTCTCTAAAGTGGTGAACCTGTTGTGCAAGCTTTTAGAGAAAGATGGTAAGTTTCACTTCAATGATGATTGCATGAGAGCCTTTGGATTGTTAAAATTCAAGTTGACAACCACTCCCATTATCACCGCTCCTAATTAGAGTATCCCTTTTTAGCTCGTGTGCGATGTTAGTGACGTAGCGGTTGGGGTTGTTTTGGGGCAACGCATCAACAAGATTTTTCATCTGGTCTATGCTAGTAAGACCATGAATAGTGCCCAAGTCAACTATACCATTATGGAGAAAGAGCTCCTTGCCATTGTGTTTGCTATTGAGAAGTTCCGCCCGTACTTGATGGGTGCTAAAGTGATTGTCCACACGGATCATGCGGCACTTTGTTATCTTATTGGAAAGAAAGATTCCAAAGCTCGGTTGATGAGATGGGTGCTTTTGTTGCAAGAGTTTGATATTGACATCCAAGATAAAAAAGGGAGTGAAAATCAAGTGGCGGACCACTTGTCTCGTTTGGAGGAGGAAGGGAGGCCGCATGATGGCGTTGAAATCAATGACTCCTTCCCCAATGAGCAACTTTTGGCTATTTCAATGAAAGAGGTGCCATGGTTCGCGGATCTAGCAAATTTCATTGTGAGTGGTTTCATCCCGGATGAGTTCTCTTCAAACCAAAGGAAGAAGCTCAAACGGGATTGTCAAGACTATTATTGGAATGAACCGTACCTTTTCCGGATTTGTACGGATGGGGTGATTAGAAGATGTGTACCGAAAGAAGAGTAATGTGAAATTCTCGGGAATTATCATTCTTTGCAATATGGTGGTCACTATGGTGGAGCAAGAACGGTGGCCAAAGTGCTAAGTTGCATTTTCTATTGGCCCACTCTTTACAAGGATGCAAGTGATCAAGTGAAACGATGTGATGAATGTCAAAGGGCCGGTGGAATCTCAAAGAAAAAAGAAATTCCCCTCACCACCATTTTGGAGATTGATATTTTCGATGTGTGGGGTATTGACTTCATGGCTACTTTTGTGAGTTCTTGTGGAAACACCTACATCTTGGTAGCGGTTGATTGTGTGTCCAAATAGGTTGAGGTCGTTGCTCTACCTAACAATGAGGCAAGAAGTGTGGTGGCGTTCTTGAAAAAGAATATTTTCACAAGGTTTGGTACTCCGCGGGCTATCATAAGCGATGGGGGTCACTTTTTTGCAACAAGGCTTTCGCACCTTACGTACCAAGTATGGTGTCACTCATAAAGTCACGACTCCCTATCATCCACAAGAAAGTGAGCAAGTGGAAGTTTCCAACCGGGAGATAAAGAGTATTTTGTCCAAAACAGTGAATGCTAACCGGACGGATTGGTCCAAGAAATTTGATGATGCTTTATGGGCTTATTGGACGGCTTACAAAACACCTATCGGAATGTCTCCATACTAGTTGGTGTTCAAAAAATCTTGTCATCTTCCGATGGAACTTGAGCACAAATCCATGTGGGCTCTTAAGTTGAATCTTGATCGGGATGTCGCAGCGAACTTGAGGGTAGCACATCTGAATGAGTTGGATGAGTTCCGGTACCATACATACGCAAAGAGTTCAAAGAGGGCGATTTGTGTTGTTGTTCAACTCATGGTTGAGGATGTTTCCCGGGAAGTTAAAGTCTAAATGGAGTGGCCCATTTGAAGTTGTGGGTGTGACACCCTTTGGTGCATTGGACTTGAAGAACAAAAACAATGAGGTATTCCGAGTCAATGGTCACAGGGTGTAGCACCATTTGGGAAAAGTTGGAGATGGCCACGTTGTGGCGGTGATTCATTTCAAATGATGGTATTCTGCATCGTGCCGTGACGTTAAATCAAGAGCTTCTTAGGAGGCAACCCATGTTTCTTTTCTTTTCCTCTTTTGTAGTTAGGTGTTATTTCTGTACTAACTGGATTGAAATGTGTTGCTGGGATGAACGTGCTTTACAGGAAATATGCCCAGAAATTTGGCTAAGTGTGGAAAGAATTGCGAACCGCAATATTATCGTGCGGACTTCACAATTATGGTTGTTGCAGCAAAAAGTGCTCTACGGCTGCACAATAACATTGCGGACCACACAAATTGAAGGTGGAAAATGACAACTCTCTGAAGTTGGTCCGTCAGGAAAATGGCCAATCTGCAGCCGCAAGGCGAACTATGCGGTCTGCAACAAAATCTGCAGCCGCACAACATATTCTGCGGACCGCAACATGGAAAGGGCTTCTGAGTCCCTAGGTAACAGAGTGCGGACCGCAATAGGAAATCTGCGGCCGCACTCCTTCCCCTTCCCTTAGCAGACACCGGATTGTATAAATAGAGAGACTAGGGCGGTGTTTTTCCTTTTCCCTCTCTGAGCATTCACAAGTCTAAAAAATTGAAATCATTTGGTAAATCATCTGCCTACACACTCAACATCTGTGATCACTCATTTGCACTACTTCATATCTGGTATGCGTCAATTACTTCTAGAATTTTTCAACTTTTAGTTTAATTTACAGCTTTAGATAGTTTTAAGCCATTTGTCAGTAGAATTCAATTATACAACCATGTGGGGGAAAATATGTAGTAGGTAGACTAGGAAAATGCTCTTAGGATAATGGGTAACTTGATTTTCATGCTTGTATGATGTTTCCATGTCAAATTTGTGCAAAAAAAATTGCAAGCCCATCGTCAATATTTTGAAATATGCGGCCGCACAAGAAATTGTGCGGTCCGAATAAGTTAAAAATTGGGCACTTTAGTCAAACATGATTCTCCGGCCGCAGTGAAAAATGTACGGACCGAAGAAATCCCATTGCAGCCGTAGAACAACTCTTTTTATGTTATCAAAGAGTTGTCAATTTGATGACTCACATGTGCGGTCGCAAAAGAAAATGTGCGGATCGCAGAAAACTAGTTGCGGCTGCAAAACAGCTAATTCTCTGTCATCAGAGAGTTGGCATATTGGCGGTGTCTGAGTTGCGGCCGCACTGAGAATTGTGCGGACTGCAATGAAAATTGTTGCAATTTGCAATGCCCATTCTGTGGCCGCAATGCAAATTCTACGGACCGCAACTCCCTACCCTGCAAGCATGTTCTCAGCTGTGTTCTTCACTATTTTCTCTGGTGTGTTCTTGTCTGTTTGAACTTGAAGTTGCAACTAACAACTACCTTTGCTTGGTACAGAAAATGGTTATCTCGAGGTGGAGGTGACACTTCAAAACAGAGGGGTGACCCTTCTTGGGGACGAGGGAAGAGACCCTTAACTGGTGCCCAACAACCTAAGATGAGAAAGAAAACAGCTATAGGCAGAGGGAGAGATACAGACCCCTCAGAGACCAGTTCTTATGTCCCTTCTAAGGACGTATCAGAGGGCAGCTCAGCCTCTCTACATGAGCAGTCGGCCATCAAATCAAGGCTGCCAGGGAAATATCAGCTCAGGTATGAGCCGTCATCATCACATAGTACCTCCGAGGGTTTGGAGAGTTCCAGTCAGGCTTCTAAGCCTTCCACTACACCTGTTTCCCAGGCACCTGATGATACAGTTGATGACATCCCGATGATGGCAGAGAGTGAGATGCCACAGTTGCCGGACTTAAGCGGTCGAAGAAGAAAGAGGTGTGGGAGGACCATATTATCAGTTTGGCTACTTTCTCTAGCTTCCACGAGTGTGGCCAACGAAGTCGCTAACACTTGAGTGATAGTTCCAGTTGAACGATCTAGAAAAGCACAACCATGCAGTTTTGAGGCAGTTTAGAGAACGCAAAGGGTGGATGTGGTTTACCCAGAGCATGGTGGATGATAAGGAGTACATTTTCGGTGAATTCTACGCCAATGTGGCGCACATAAAAAAGAGGAAAAAGGTTACAAAAGTGAGAAACCTCAAGGTGCGAATTGACCAGCACACATTGAACACATACTTGGGGTTTGATGATGTCGAGCCCATAGAGTACTTAGAGAAGTTTGCACTTGGGGAGGCAGCTCGTCCTTAGTTAGCAGAGATTCTTGCAGCTCCTAGACCACCACTACCATGGATCACAGCAGGTGTTCCTATTCAGCGGAACACTCTGAACTTTGAGGCGAAGGGATGGCAGACCTTTGTCTGCAGCAGACTAGACCCGTGCTAGAATGAGACATATCTTCTGATCCTGCGGGGAGTTCTAGTTGCTCCTATCATGGCCGGGTACCCGATCAATGTAGGTGTCAAACAGCCTTTCTCATGGTATTATCTGATGGGTGATGCGAACCCAAAGAAGAAGGTTCAGCCTCCTACTACAGCGGGCCAGTCTGACAAGCCAGCTATGGTAGTTGTAGAGGCAGTTGGTGGTCCATCCACTTCGAATGAGCCTTCTTCCAGTGCCTCAGCAATGCATCCACCACCATCCTCAATTCCCATTGTATCTCCTACAACAGGTTCCACCTCACATTTGAAGTTGGTGCCCATGCCTAGTGCTCTACTCTCAGCGCTAGAATCTCCCAGACACTGGCGAGCCTCAACAACTGGATGCAAATAGCCAATGCAAAGCTGTCTGACATATCCAGTACTATTGTAGCACAGTCATCCATTTCGGCATCTCAAGTTCCCTCGACAGTGGAAGATACATTGAAGAAGCTCCTGGAGAACCAGACTACTATCATGAACACTCTGGTATAACATGGGTCAGTGATTGAGGAGCTGGGAAAAGAAGTAAAGAAAATGAGAAAGTCCCAGGCTTCCAAAAATTCGATTGACAAGCTCTGGAGATAAGTGACCAAGATTGCAGCAGCCGGAGATCTCCCATTTGAGATGCTGATTGATCCAGCTCTTACAGCACCAGCAGCACCATCAGCTCCATCGGCACCAACTAGCCAGTCTGAGGAGCCAGACATGGCTGCCGACACTGCCGAGGCAGTGCTTCAGAAGTCCACCAACCTAGTCACTCCCATAGTTGAGGATGATGAGATCCAGTTGGAGGAGACTGAGGGCGGTGACGTTGTTGTAGACACAGAGATTTCCAAGGAGCCATAGGGAGTCCTCTTCACTCTTTCCCTTCCTTTACTTTACTCTTATTTTGTAAGCATTGAGGACAATGCTTATTTTTTTTTGGGGGGGGGGGGTGGTGGTGGTGGTGGATTTTATTTGATCTTATTTGCTGATTCTGAGACATTTGGCCTGTAATTAACTTGATACTATTTTCTTCTTCTATCTCGTGTATATATTCTCTCTCCTCTCTCATTATGTGTATTCGCAATAGTTTTTCTTTGTAGCTTCTTTACGTTTGTTTTCTTATTAGTTAGTGTTTAATTTAGTAGCTTCTTTTTTATTTAATAGCTTCTTTTAGGTTTTAGTAGATAATAAGCCTTTGGTTTTCTTAACGTCAGGCTTCTTTCCAAAGGTAGTTTGTTATGTGAATCGGGTGACTCTTCCCAACGATGGATGGCGTGACAAGCTTCTTAAGGGAATGAGTCAGTTTTGTGTTTAGGTAATAATAGTAGTAGTAATGAATAAAAAGACCTGATTAAGTCAAACTAGAAGAGTCAAACATGCTTCACTTGGCACCAACACATTTAACTACATGCTTATGGTTAGAGACAAGGATTTTTAAAAGGAAATAGCTCTAGTTAGTGACTTTGTGACTCTTGTGTTGACTTTGATACCATCAAGTGTTCTAAGTGGACCATAGTGATCTTCAATCTTGAAGGTGGTCGTTATGGGCCCTCGACTCCATCCTCTTTAATAATCTAGTTGCATTAGGGGTGAGATTCTTTGTTTCTAGTCCAATTACCCGTGCGAAAGGTCTAGAACTTGCCCCGAATGTGTTTTAAGGCGAAATCGTAAGTTTTGCTTGGCTTGAGAAGTGATTGTAGGCTTTCCTTGGCCCGTTTAAGATTTCGATTGCCTACCAATGTTGTCATCCCTAGTCAACTTCTTCGAGCCTTTAGCCTTTCTCATTTGAAAACCATGTTACAAGCCTTTACCCGTTCTATCGTGACCCTCTCTTGGCACGCGAGCTTTCCTTAACACTCATGTGAAACAATTAGCTAAAAATGTAAGTTTGAGGAAGAAACGAGGAAATTGAAAAAATGTATCAAGGCACAAAAAGAGAAAAGAAATGATGAGAAGGAAAGGCAAAAGAAAAGAAAAGAACAAAAAGAAAAAAGGAAAAAAAGTGAATAAATGAAAGAGTTGAAGGGATTCAAAGAAAGGAAATGATCCCAAACATGGAGAAATAGTAATGTAATGATGAAGAAAGAGTGATGTTAAGTCTCTCTAGTCCGCCAAGGAAAAGAAAATGCCTCAAGGAATCGGCAAAGTGTGAGCCGAGAATTGAAAGATGGAGTGCTTAAGGAAAGCGTAACCACTTATCCATATTGTATCAATCCCTAATCCAAAATCTTTCATTACATCCCGAAAGAAATCCTACTTGATTTTGAGCCGAGAGAGCTACATTAGTGGTGATCTGCATGAGGGGCAAGCTTATGGTACTAGAAGCCGTACTTGTGACATTCTCTTGAGAGAGATGAGTGAACCTTTCATAAACCTTTGGATTGAGTGCTATATTCTTAAGTGAGCTTGGCAAATAGGGAGTAGAGGAGGAGGAGTTTGAGATCCACCATGACTTACAAGATAGAGCGAGAGTCCTTGATGAGTAAAGTAAACTATTGATGCTCAAATTCCACAATAGAGCTATCTTATTAGCGCATTTTTGGTTTTGCTTTAGTATAAAACCATTGAATTGTGTCCCCGAAACTCATCAAATTGTGTAAAATTGTAGGAATGATGGAAATTGAGCTCCCAAGATAAAATCCGACTCAAAAATGAGTAATCTAAACCAAGGAAATAAAACGCACAGAAGCTTACAATGTGCGGACCGCAGAATTCTATCTGCGGCCGCAATCAAGGAAGGAAAATGCAGCAGACTTTGGATCAAATTGTGGACCGCACATGAATTGTACGGCTGCAAAAGTTGGGCTAGAATCAAAGATCAGAGAGATGACAAAAGGCCAAATCCAGAGCTTCCTCAACTTGCGGTCCGCACAAGATTTGTGCGGCCACACAAGATTATCTTGCGGCCACAATCATACTATTGCGTACTACAAAAGAGTGCCTTGCACTCGTAGTGCTAAATCTATGGGCCACAGAAAGACTCCCTCGTGGTCGCAGTTCAGAATTGTGCGACCGCAGACCTCTAGTTCCTGACAAGTAGAAGAAACCTGCGGAGCGCACATGGAATTGTGCGGTCGCAGAACCTCCCGAATGGCATTTTTGTCCAATATTGTCAGCTTTGTATAAATAGAAGAGGTTCACAAAATTAGGTTAAGTTTTGACATCAGTAAGTCCTGTAGCCGTTTTTCTTTGCTTCTTTAGACAACTTTAGTTTATTTTGTGATTTAACATTAAATTTCTCTATTTTAATCATTCAATATGAGTTTTATTATCTTTTCTTCTTTGTTTTCTTCTACACCCGTTATGAGTAGCTAGATTTTTACTAACAACCCTAGTGTGTAAACGTTATGGGTGATTAATTTTATTCTTGTTTATGAATGGGTTTATATTATTTAGCTTAGTTCATTCTTCAATTGTAGAATTAAAGGTTGCAAACATTGATTCATGCCTATTTGACTTAGTCTCTTCTTGAGAAAAAGGGACCTAGTCTAGGTTAACTTAGCTAACAAGGAATTAAGTCAATTGAGAGATTGATTAACCTAAGTAAAGGGTTCAACCTAGAGATAGTAACAACCCGACTTGAGCTCTTATCAACCGTTTTGGTAGAACCCATTTGGACTCGAGAAAGCCAAATTGGACAAAACCACTCTTTGATCGAGAGGTATTGAGTGTGCAACGTAGTGTTGTGAGCTATAATACACCCTAGTCAATAAAACAAGCATAAAAGTCTTTATCCCATTAGGCAAACACCTAGGTCATGGTCACAGCCCTAGGCCGTTTATATATTTGGAAAACTCTCAAAAACAATCATCTCTAGTTTTATATCTTTAAATTTGCAATCATTAGCTTAATTTTAGAAGTAGAAACAAAACCCTATCTGTGGAAGTGCAATCTAGATACTTCACTTACTCATTTCGAATATATACTCCTAACTCCCATCTTAGCTCCTCGTGGATTCGACCCTGGCTCCTTATTGGGTTTTATTATTGCAAACAACTGTGTCATACCCTCTTTAAAGGCATGCATTTGGACGTGATAAATTTTTGGGTCGCCTGCACTTACCTAGGATTAGTCACGCAACTATTTCTAGAGAAGTTCATTCCTGTCACTCTGAGAGAGGAGTACCGTAGGGAGTTTGAGCATCTTCAGCATGGTAGTATGACTGGCACCCAGTACGAGACTCGATTTGTGGACCTAGCTTGCTGTGCCCTTATCTTGCTTCCTACTAAGGGAGAGAGTGAGAATGAGGAGATTCATTGATGGGCTCACTTACACTATCAGGCTACAAATGGCCAAGAAGATCGAGAGTGATATTTCTTTCCAAACGGCCATAGATATTGCTTGGCAGATCGAGTAAGAGGCCTCGTCATTACGGTAGTTTTATTGGTGCCTCATCTAGAGATAGGGGTACTTTTGGTAGGGGCCATCCTCCCAGGCCATTTCAGTCAGTGCTTCAGGCATCTCACAGTTCTTCAAGGAGTCGTGGTCCTTATGTGCCTCATTATGGGCAGCCAGCCTACAGTGCACCATTACCTCCTATCAGTACGCCTCCGGTTCAGAGTTATCACCGAGGTTATCCAGATATTCGGGTCAGCTTTAGCTTCATCAGTCACAGCAGCAAGCAGGGTGTTTTGAGTGTGGTCGTATTAGTTACATGAGGAGGTTCTGTTCGAGATTGTTATGCCACAGTAGAGTTCTCGTGCCATGGTTCCAGCACCGGTTGCTCCACCGCCTGCTCATCCAGCTAGAGGCAGCAGTCAGGCAGCCAAAGGTGGAGGTCAGGCCGTTAGAGGTGGAGGTTAGGCCGTTAGAGTTGGAGGCCAGCTAGTTAGGGGCCGTCCCAGAGATATAGTTCAAAGTGGTGGGGCCCAACCCAGATGTTATGCTTTCCCAACTAGGTCTGAGGCTGATTCATCTGACGTCGTTATCACAAGTATTGTTCCAGTTTGCCATAGATATGCGTCAGTTCTATTTGATCCGGGCTTTGTTTATTCCTATGTGTAATCCTATTTTGCTTTATATCTGGTTGTGCCTCGTGATTCTTTGAGTGCTCCTGTGTATGTGTCCACACTTGTGGGAGATTCTATTATTGTAGATCGTTTCTATCGCTCGCGTGTGATTACTATTGGGAGCCTTGAGACTAGCGTAGATCTTCTACTTCTTGATATGGTAGATTTTGATGTTATCATGGGTATGGACTGGCTGTCACCTTATCATGCTATATTGGATTGTCACGCCAAGACAGTGACCTTAGCCATGTAGGGGTTGCCTCATTTAGAGGGGAGAGAGACTCCTGGCCATTCTACCAATAGAGTTATTTTTATGTGAAGGCTCGACGTATGATCGCGAAGGGATGTCTAGCTTATTTGGCATATGTTCGTGATTCAAGTACAGAGGTTCCTTCCATCGATTCAGTACCAGTTGTGAGTGAGTTTCTAGAGGTATTTCATCTAGATCTGCCGAGGATGCCACCCGACTGAGATATTAACTTCTGTATCGATTTGGCTTTGGGTACTCAGCCCATTTCTATTCCATCATACTGTATGGCCCCGAAAGAGTTAAAGGAATTGAAGGAGAAGTTGCAAGATTTGCTTGATAAGGGATTCATTAGACCTAGTGTCTCGCTCTAGGGTGCGCCCATGTTATTCGTGAAGAAGAAAGATGGGTCGATGAGGATGTGTATAGACTATCGACAGTTGAACAAGGTCACTATCAAGAACAAGTATTTATTGCCGAGGACTAATGACTTTTTTTATCAGCTTCAGGGTGCCAAAGTGTTTTCAAAGATTAATTTGAGGTCTGGCTACTATCAGTTGAATATTAGGGCACCCGATGTCCCTAAGATGGATTTTTGGACTCGGTATGGGCATTATGTGTTCCTAGTGATGTCATTTGGGTTACAAATGCCCCATCAACATTTATGGACTTGATGAACTGGGTTTGCAAGCGCTATTTGGATTCTTTTGTGATTGTATTCATTGATGATATCTTGATCTACTCCCGCAGTCGGGAGGAGCATGAGCGGTATCTTCGGATTGTACTTCACACATTGAGAGATAGCCAGTTATATGCCAAGTTTTCAAAGTGTGAGTTTTGGTTAGACTCAGTCGCCTTTTGGGGCATGTTGTATCGGCAGAGTGCATAAAGGTGGATCCTAAGAAGATTGAGGCAAATCAAAACTGGCCTAGACCTACTTCAGCTACAGAGATCCGAAGTTTCCTGGGTTTGGCAGGTTATTATCGCTGGTTCGTTGAGGGGTTTTCATCTTTAGCAGCACCATTGACTAGATTGACCCAGAAGGCTGCCCCATTCAGATAGTCAGATGAGTGTGAGTTGAGCTTTCAGAAGCTCAAGACTGCTTTGACTACGACGCCAATGTTGGTGTTGCCTTCAGGTTCACAATCCTACACGGTGTATTGTGATGCATCTCATATTGGGCTCGGTGCAGTATTGATTCAGGATGGCAGGGTGATTGCATACGCGTCACGGCAGTTGAAGGTTCATGAGAAGAATTACCTTGTTCATGACTTAGAGTTGGAAGCCATTGTTCATGCGCTAAAGATTTGGAGGCACTATCTTTGTGGCGTGTTGTGCGAGGTATTCACGGATCATCGGATTTTACAATATTTGTTCAAGCAAAAGGATCTCAACGTGAGGCAGAGGAGGTGGTTAGAGGTGTTGAAATACTATGATATCAACATATTGTATCATCCCGGGAAGGCCAATGTGATGGACGATGCTTTGAGTGGAAAGGCTGTGAGGATGGGTAGCCTTGTGTATATTCCAGTAGTGAGAGTCTGCTTGTTGCAGATGTTTAGGCTTTGGACAATCGGTTCGTGAGGTTAGATGTTTCAGAGCCCAGTCGGGTTCTAACTTGCACAGTCGCTCGATTTTCCTTGATGAGCGCATCAAAGAGCGTCAGTATGATGATCCTTATTTGCTTGTCCTTAAGGACACGGTGTGGCACGGTGGTGCCAAGTAGGTTACTATTGGGGACGATGTGGTTTTGAGGATGCAGGGTCATATTTGTGTGCCCAATGTGGATGTGCTTCGTGAGTTGATTCTTAAGGAGACCCACAGTTCCCGGTATTCTATTCATCCGGGTGCCGTCAAGATGTATCAGGACTTGCGGCAGCATTATTGGTGGAGGAGGATGAAGAAGGATATAGTTGCATATGTAGCTCGGTGTCTAAATTGCCAACAAGTAAAGTACGAGCATCAGAGGCCTGGTGGTTTGCCTCAGAGGTTAGAGATTCCGTAGTGGATGTGGGAGCGTATCACTATAGATTTTGTTGTTGGACTCCCAAGGACTCAGAAAAAGTTTGATGCAGCATAGGTTGTTGTGGACAGGTTGACCAAGTCGGCACATTTCATTCCAGTGGCAGTTACCTATTCTTTAGAGCGGTTAGCTGAGATCTACATCCATGAGATCGTCCGTCTTTACGGTGTGCCCGTGTCTATCATTTCTGATTGAGGTACGCAGTTCACCTTGCACTTTTGGAGGGCCGTACAACATGAGTTAGGGACGTGGGTTGAGTTGATTACAACATTTCACCCCAGACGGACAGACAGTCCAAGCGCACTATTCAGATATTGGACGATATGCTTCGTGCTTGTGTTATGGATTTCGAGGGTTCTTGGGACAGTCATTACCGCTTGTGGAGTTTTCCTACAACAACAGCTACTAGTTGAGTATTTAGATGGCTCCCTATGAGGCATTATACGGGAGACGGTGTCGTTTTCCAGTTGGATGGTTCGAGCTGGGGGAGGCTCGGTTGTTGGGTACAGATTTCGTATAGGATGCCTTGGATAACGTCAAGATTATTCAGGATCGACTTCGCAACGCTCAGTCTAGGTAGAAGAGTTATGCAGATCGTAGAGTTCGTGATGTTGCATTCATGGTGGGAGAGAGGGTATTTCTCCGGGTTTCACTCATGAACGGTGTGATGAGGTTCGGAAAAAAGGGCAAGTTGAGTCCTAGGTATATCGGACCCTTTGAGATTCTTGAGGGAGTGGGTGAGGTGGCCTACATGCTCGCATTGCCACCTAGTTTATCAGCAGTCCATCCGGTGTTCCATGTGTCCATGCTCTGGAAGTATCACGATGATCTGGTCCATGTGTTAGATTTCAGCTTAGCCCAATTGGACAAGGATTTGACTTACAAGGAGGAGTCGGTGGCTATTCTAACCCGGCAGGTCCGACAGTTGAGGTCTAAGAGTTATCCTTCAATTCGAGTGCAGTGGAGAGGTCAGCCGATCGAGGCAGCCACGTGGGAGTCCGAGTCAGACATGCGGAGTAGATATCCACACCTTTTCACCAGTCCAGGTACCTTTCTATGTCCGTTCGAGGAAGAACATTTTTTAGAGGTGAAGAATGTGATGACCCGATAGGCCATTATTGTTTTACCCTTCATTTTTGTGTTTTGTGACCTCGAATAGCCCCCTTTAGCCTTCCTCGATTTCCGTAAGCAGTTCGTGTCCTTTTCTTGGAAGGTTTCTATGAGAAAATTAATGAAAATGTGAAATTGTGCCTTAAAACTTATTTGAGTTGACTATGATTGTCATACCCCATGTTTTGGCACATGGAAGTATGCCATAAGTTGATATAAGCTCGGAAATGAGATGTTACATTCCACACTTTCATACGTTAAAGTTTCGTCGTAAGTTAATCGACGAATGTTCGGGAAAGAGATTTATTTTGGGATTATAAGTATTACGCTACTTTGAAGAAGTGATAAGTTAATTCGCGAAGGTGAGAGGGTAAGCAAATCGAAGAAAATGAGTTCCATCGAAGTTTGGCAATTTGGGGATAAAATACGGTCCAAGCTATAATACCCCGTATCATGGACTAGTGCCATACAAGGTACCACATGACCATGATAGTAAGGTATATAAAGTGTGTTAAAAGTGAATAGTATTTTATGTAATTTGAGATAATTCTTAATTATGTGGATAATGGGGTAATTAATTATTATTAGTGGGAGATTAACTTTGGATAAGGTTTGATAAACCCACGTGGAAGCAAGTGAAAAAGGCTCAAAATCAAATGGTGACTCTTGATTTTAAGTAATTAGGTGGCATAAATTGGAGGAAGTTTGGTGACTAAGTCTTACAAAGTGGGGCCCACAACACCAAGACTTAAAAATCTCTTTTAATTCACAAAAATGATACATCTCCCTACATCATTAAAATGAGAGATTATGGTGCTAAGTAATGGAGGAAAGGCTTTAGCAAAATTCATCCAAGTTATACTACGAGACTTCTTAGAATAATAGCAACGGGGTTTTGCGATTCTAAGGGAGTATGGTGCAATCTTTCTCAAGAATATCATACGGATTTTCCCCTACTTCGATCCGCCGTTACGTGATTTGTCGCAATTACCGTATGTTAGAAGGATTGTTAAGAGAATCGACTCAGGTATGTTAAGGCTATCCCTTCTTTCCTTTTGTCATGATACAACACAAACGAAACGACCAAATACACAACTTTCATAAATGACCTTATTCATAGAAGTATTAGAGGTGCCTATGTTCTTGAATTTCCATGAGTCTTATTATTACATCTTCTGTTCATGGGTCCCAGAAAAATACGTAAGTTTATAAAGTTTACTTCATGATATTACTCAAAGGCATAATGGTCTTATGACATTCCAAGAGATTTTATTGACGTACTTCTCATGCATTGCATTCATTTACATTGACCCATGACCAGATGGCATTATATACGTGTATACATGTATGTTACATATATATATATATGTATATATATATATATATATGTATGTATGTATATATATATATATATGTATGTATGTATGTATATGGGATATGGGAAAAGGTTACGGCATTATATACGCACCACCACCTGATCAGCTAGTATACGTTGATGATTTTGCTCATAGTGGCCGAGATGATATGATGGGATGCCCTCAGAGGCTTGATGATGTTATGAACACAAGTACCTATGCACGACATGACATTCATACATATATGCATGACACTATAAGTATTTCATGATTTACAGAGTTATCCAGACTTACAGGTTGAGTCATTTACTCTATAATTCTTCCATGTCTTTTATGTACTTATTTATGTGCCTTACATACTCGGTACAATATTCGTACTTATGCCCTTTTTGCCTGGGGACGCTGCGTTTCATGCCCGCAGGTCCTGATAGATAGGTCGAGAGTCCTCGAAGTAGGCTATCAGCTCAGCGAAAGATGTTGGTGCGCTCCATTTGCTCTAGAGTTGCTTGTTTGGCCAGTATAATTTAGACGCGTATTGTTTGGTATAGCGGGGCCCTGTCCCGACCTTTATGCTAAGTGTGTACTCTTAGAGGCTTGTAGACAGATGTCATGTATACGAATGCTTGTATGGCCTTGCCGGCCTATGTTTTGAGTTTACAAATGATCATGTTGGCCTTATTGGCCCGTATGTCACATGTGTAAGTTTTTATATCAGGTTGGGTCGTCCTATATTAAGTATTCCCCTATGTTTATTCTGGTTAGACCATGGTGGCCCGTTCGGCCCATTTTCCAATGAAATTACAATAAGTATGATATGTTATGTTGGTACTTGGTTGAGTAAGGTACCGGGTGCCCGTCACGGCCCATAGGTTTGGGTCGTGACAAAAGTGGTATCAGAGCAGTTCTGTCCTAGGGAGTCTACAAGCCGTGTCTAGTAGAGTCTTGTTTATGGGTGTGTAGTGCACCACACTTATAAGCAGGAGGCTATAGGGAATTTAGGACTGTCACTCTTTCTTCTTACTCTAGATCGTGTGCTAGAGCTCAGTTGTAAGAACTCAATTTCCTAAACTCTATCTTATTCGTAATACAACGATTGCTACATTTAGAAAGACGATCGGTAAGAGATATAACTGTGGAAGTGTTGAGTCAGAGGAACTCGATTTTGCATCATGCTTATGATGAGTAAATCTGAGGTCTTCAGCAGACCATGCATGTACTAAAAGGTGTAAGGTTCTTGATAAGGAGTTTTAAGGCAAGGATACTTATCCACTCTTACGGTAAAAAGGAATAACAGAATCGAAAAGTTGACACAAGTTTCAACAAGTAAAAGAAGCAAAGTGAAGAAGGGTACGAGGTACCCAGTTAATAAATATTATCATTATTTACCATTCGTAAGGGAGATATAAGCATTTTCAGTTACGTTCAACAGTGACAGATGTATGTACAATCGGCCACACCGATCTTAGTTACGCCCTATGGGAGCTAACAGATATAGTTTAAGAGAAGGACGGGTTATCATGATCTGGCTGGGGTTAGAGTAACCCAAAATAGTAGATGGATTGGTAGAGTTAGTTTACATTTCCGAGGGATAGTGCAAACGTGGTAATGGATCTCCTTGTGAGACACCTAGTTGGTGCACTCTAAAATAGTACAGCTAGATATGAGTGCTACAAAGATAGGCACTGTAAGCTTGGAAGGGATAAATATTATCTTAGTATGGCTCCCGTCCCTAGTAGAGAGATAATGCTAGGCAACACGAAGAGCCAGTGGATGGAGCAAATGGGAGCTTAAAGCAAAAGAATATCTTGTTGAAGTTTTCAGAATAAAGTGATAGATAGAAATGTTAGCAGGAAATAAGAAGAGATCGTTAATGAAGCATTAACAGTAAGATGTGATACATGGATGACAACGGTAGGTCAAAAAGATGACAGTATTACAGAGTCTATAGTCAAGTGTAGGAAAAGACGAGAGGTGACAGGACTTGAGACAACAAAAGAGTATAGGCCATAAAGTTATATCCTCACTTCGAGAAATAAGTTTGTGACTCCAACGCAACTACCGGAAGGAAAAGTTAGACCCCAGAATAATAGAAATCAGTATGGGCTGGTGAACAAGATAAAATAAACATGAATTAGGGAATGAGTGATTGGATAATAGTCGGCATCATGAGAGTTTCAGGTTTCATTTCGGCAATAATAGAATGGACAATAGAAGAAGATTCATGAGAAATTCAGAGAATGGTCATTCAGGAAGACGCTTCCCTAAAGCAAGCAATGTGAGCAAAGTTAAGCTTAAGGGACTATATGTGCCAGTTACACTAAGGGCCACCCGCGCGAGTAAGGAATTTTGTTTTCCTTGGTACAGAAGGACTACCGCAAGGAGAGTAAGGGTCATCGATAATGCGAGAAGACACCAATGATGAAGAGGTAAAGCATCTATAGGTAGATCGCCGTAGCGCTAAATATTAGTACTTCCCTAAAGGGGGGAATATGGAGTGATGTGGCATTAAGTCAGAATTAAGTGGTTCTAGTAATTATGGAATGGTAAAGGAAGAATGCGATAAAATGAAAAAGGTATGAGATTGCACTTATTCAAAGCTTACAGATATGCTACGATACCAGAGCATTATGCAAACACGACGTCAAGGAGAGGAAGTAATGGTTCCTGCCCGAGATGTTATTGATTAATAAGGAGCCAGTGCGAGAGGTTAAGATAAAGGAAATAACCCAAGAAAGATTACGCGAAATATTGATACGGGAATGGGCTAACAAGTAGTTAGTAGTTGATTCCGGAAGAGCCTAGCTATGGCTAGACAAGACGATACAGACAAATCAACAGATCGTGCAAGATAAACATAGGGAACCCCAATATGGGGAATTCAGCCTCGCAGTTATGACATCGTGATCCTTGAGGAATATTCGGATAGGATTTTGGGGTAGATAAAGATATTGTATGAGTGTTACGGAATAAAAAGAGAGTACCACTGGGAAGTCAGTCGAAATATTAGTTCAGAAGTAACCCTACAAGCACAGGGGCGTGGAAATAAGTAACTACGGGTAATTATAGGCGAGGAAGAACTTCAAAAATTCCGTCAGACATACGATGTGATAAGCTCGTAGCCTTACAAGAGCCAGAGGATCCCCCCCTATGTACTACAATGAAAGACTAGCTGAGGAAATAAGGAAGAAGGCTTCAACCAAAGCATAATGACCTAAAGAGGAAATGGTTGCGTAACAACAGTCTCACCACAAAATTGTATGCACTCCAAAAGAAAGTGGCACCTACCATGGCTAATGAGCGGGGAGTAAGACCAAAAGTAATATTCGAGACCATATGAGTTGCACAAAAATTTCGGCATGCGTGAGAACTCAAATAAGCTAAGTATGCATGCAACAAGGGGGCAAAAAGACCAGGAAAAGCAATTGCTTACATTTGAAGAAAGCTGAAATGGAATGAAAGGAATTATTCGATTAATGATCAGCCCTAGAAGACTTCAGCATAAGTTAAAAGAAGGAATTGGGTCCAGGTCATAGACAAAGGATTGAATCATTAGAAGATTGTATCATGGTTTTCCATAGCGTCCATGAAAGGCTAAAGTAATAACTAAATGCCATGAGCCACAGATCGGAAGGTAGCTTAAGCCTATATAAAGGCTAATCAGGAGGAAGAGGAAACTAAAGAGTCACATCAACTAAGTAAATTAGGAGTCTGCTTATTGGACACGGAAAGTTATAGACATTATGATTGAGAACATTGCAGAATCACTCTTAACAACAGAGGTACAAAAGAAATAGTACAGTGCCATATTCTATAACGGCTCTACGATAAAGCCAGTTAGAAGTGTCCCAACCTCATAAGAAGTTAGTATGAAGCTCTCACGATATTGTGTAAAGAGGTGCATGTATTATAATAGAAGTTCAAGACGTGGATGTGAATTATACCTATGTGGAGGGGAGGTCATGAAAGAGATAGAAGATGTGATGTGAGACTTTAAGGTAAGTAAGGTAAAGGTGAACAATGTACGAGATACTTAAAAGCAGAAGGTTGAGAATAGTCCATACTTCGGATAGAAGGCTAGAAGCGCGGGGATTCAATATCCAGGAATGATAGCGGCATCGTCAGTGGCATATCTTCTAGCCTATGGTTTCTAGGTACCGAGAGATCTAGCTAAGAGAGTAAAGAAGAGTTAGAGATGATGTGATGTTTTGCTTGATGTTCTAGAATAACATAAGGGAATCTATGGTGCAAGCAAGTTGAAGGAAGGTTGTGAATAGTATAAATAGATACGTAGAGGTCGCAAGCTAAAGTATAGTAAAGCGAAGAGGTTTTATGACAGGAGTAAGGATGAGAAAGGGCGAGTAAGAAGGAGACGAGAATGGATAAGTCCTCGAGATTAAGCCCATGAAAACAAGAGAGATAATAGTTTCTCTAAGTTATAGAAAGTTCAGTATAGCCTAAATGAACTCAAAGGAATCTAAGACTAATAGCATCTAGAGTGGAATGAGGGTGTGATTGTTATAGATAAAGGATGACGCTTGGGCCTTCGATGGAGTAATGACTTGAAGAGGATTTCATGAATTGTACAGGATTAAAATACCCATGTAAGGTGAGTCATATTGGGATGCTATAAAATACGGTTATGGAAGTATAGTATCGCCCTTAGGTGGATCAATCTAATTACTCCAAATGTCCCTGATGAGACGTGAGCCCCAGCGGCAGTGTTGCACAAGAGATCAAGTTATCAGTGGTAGATGATAGATCAACATTAAGGTGAATCAACAGTGGATGGACAAAAGTCATAAAGTATGAGGTGAGATTAGCCTGTCATTCTTAAGATGAACAAGTAATGAGGAAGCATTAAAGGACTTAGATTTATACATATGGGATAAGTAACGAAAGTAACCTGGAGTTCGGTAGTAGACCTCAGTAACGATAAATCAAAGTGAGAGTTATGGTATAGTATGAACTACCTAGATGCAGTAAAGTCATACAGATGGGTAAGCGGATCTATGAAATAAGGTATAACAATATTCGTAAGTTCGACAAAGTATCGAGCGAAGAACTTCAGTATACCTACACATGCCCAGAGGGATATTTTATCAAGCCTTGTATATGTTTGTGAAATGAGGCCTAGAGATTGGCTAAAAGCTGGAAGAAAGAGGAGAGAAGAGTCGCATAGACGCACATACAAGGAAAAAGTCGTACAGGCTGCATGACAGAAGGTAGCAAGAGTTACGAGATTAGAAGAATTTCGACCACAGACCGTGGTGCGAGAAAGAGGCGTAAAGGGGGGAATTCCATGGCCTTTGGATTTATTCAAGGAAAAGTTGCCTAAATGTCAAGAAGAGTATTAACGTTATTCGCAAGAGCTATGGGTTATGAGAATGATAAGTGCATCAGTCAACATTCGAGGACGAATGTTCCAAAGGAGGGGAATGATGTTACACCCCATGTTTTCGCACATGGAAGTACGCCATAAGTAAGTTGGTACAAGCTCGGAAATGAGATGTTACATTCCGCATTTTCGTACGTTAAGGTTTCGTCGTAAGTTAATCGACGTAAGTTTGGGAATGAGATTTATTTTGGGATTATAAGTATTACGCTACTTCAAACAAGTGATAAGTTAATTCGCAAAGGTGAGAAGGTAAGCAAATCGAAGAAAATGAGTTACGTCGAAGTTTGGCAATTTGGGGATAAAATACGGTCCAAGCTATAATACCCCGTATTCATGGACTAGTGCTATACAAGGTACCGCATGATCATGATAGTAAGGTATATAAGGTGTGTTAAAAGTGAATAGTATTTTAAGTAATTTGAGATAATTTTTAATTATGTGGATAATTGGGTAATTAATTATTTTTAGTGGGAGATTAACTAATTAATTCGCATATTTGGATAAGGTTTGATAAACCCACATGGAAGCAAGTGAAAAAGGCTCAAAATCAAATGGTGACTCTTGATTTTAAGTAATTAGGTGGCATAAATTGGAGGAAGTTTGTGGTTAAGTCTTACCAAGTGGGGCCCAAACCACCAAGACTTAAAAATCTCTTTTAATTCACAAAAATGATACATTCCCTACATCATTAAAATGAGAGATTATGGTGCTAAGTAATGGAGGAAAGGCTTCAGCAAAATTCATCCAAGTTATACTACGAGACTTTTTAGAATAATAGCAGTGGGATTTTGCGATTTTAAGAGAGTACGGTGCAATCTTTCTCAAGAATATCATACGGATTTTCCCCTAGTTCGATCCGCCGTTACGTGATTTGTCGCAATTGCCGTATGTTAGAAGGATTGTTAAGAGAATCGACTCAGGTATGTTAAGGCTATTCCTTCTTTCCTTTTGGCATGATCTATACGACACAAACGAAACGATCAAATACACAACTTCCATAAATGACTCTATTCATAGAAGTATTAGAGGTGCCTATGTTCTTGAATTTCCATGTGTCTTATTATTACATCTTCTGTTCATGGGTCTCAGAAAAATAGGTAAGTTTAAAAGGGTTTACTTCATGATATTACTCAAAGGCATAATGGTCTTATGACATTCCAAGAGATTGACGTACTTCTCATGCATTGCATTCATTTACATTGACCATGATCAGATGGCGTTATATACGCATATATATTATGGGATATGGGAAAAGGTTAGGCGTTATATACGCACCACCACCTGATCAGCTGGTATACGTTGATGATTTTGCCTACAGTGGTCGAGATGATATGATGGATGCCCTCAGAGGCTTGATGATGTTATGAACACAAGTACCTATGCACGACATGACATTCATACGTATATGCATGACACTGTAAGTATTTCATGATTTACAGAGTTATCTAGACTTACAGGTTGAGTGATTTGCTCTATATTTCTTCTATGTCTTTTATGTACTTATTTATGTGCCTTACATACTCGGTACAATATTCGTACTGACGTCCCTTTTGACTGGGGACGCTGCGTTTCATGCCCGTAGGTCCCGATAAACAGGTCGAGAGTCCTCCAAGTAGGCTATCAACTCAGCGGAAGATGTTGGTGCGCTCCATTTGCTCCGGAGTTGCTTGTTTGGCCAGTATGATTTAGACGCTTATTGTTTGGTATGGCGGGGCCCTATCCCGACCTTTATGTTAAGTGTGTACTCTTAGAGACTTGTAGACAAATGTCATGTATACGAATGCTTGTATGGCCTTGCCGGCCTATGTTTTGAGTTTACAAATGATCATGTTGGCCTTATAGGCCCGTAAGTTTTTATAGACCCCTATGTTTATTTTGGTTAGACCATGATGGCCCGTTTGGCCCATTTGCCAATGAAAGTACTATAAGAATGATATGTTATGTAGGTACTCGGTTGAATAAGGATGGGTGCCCGTCGCGGCCCATAGGTTTGGGTCGTGACAATGGTCAATGTTTTGTGTAGACGAAGCCGGATAAGTATTTTGGCAATTCCAGTGGGTTCGAATCGTGATTTGGGAATTGGGCGTATGCTCGGAATCGAATTCAGAATTCCCTAACTTGATTTAACAAAATTGGGTAAGAACTAGCTATTTAAAGGTTTAAAGAGTTTCTAAGTTTGACCGTAAGTTGACTTTATTGCTACCGGGTTCGAATTTTTGTTCCACAACTTGGGATGAGTTTGTTACAGTATTTATGACTTGTCTGTAAATTTTGGTACAAAACAGAGTTGATTTGACGTAATTCATACGTCCGGTTGAGAAATTGTATGTTCTTAAGTTTCATTAAGAATTTCATTCGTTTTGGTGTTTGATTCGTAGTTCTAGGTGTTATTTTGGTGTTTTGATCGCACGAGCGAGTTCGTATGATATTTTTACACTTGTATGTATGTTTGGTTGGAGCCCGGGGGGCTCGGGTGAGTTTTGAATAGTTTACGGATGATTTTGAACTTAGAAGAATAGTTGATGCCTTTACTGTTGCTTGTGCTCTGTTGCAGATCTCGCATTTTCGAACAAGGCTTCACATTTGCTAGCATGGTTTGGATTAGGGAGTCTCGCATTTGCGAACTAGCAACTGCCGCTTTTGCGAAGGCAGAGTCGCATTTGCGACTCAATGTGTCCTGGGCTACCTTCGCATATGCGAAGGAATGGTCCGCATTTGCGAGTGGTATGGGTTCGCAATTGCGACCTCTTTCTCGCATTTGCGACGTTCGTAATTGCGAATAAAATATTACAATTGCGACATCCGCAGTTGGTAAAAGAGGGGAAAAACGTGATTTAGCTCATTTCTTTCAAACTCTCAACCCTAAACTCCCTAGAGGCGATCTTTTCAAGAGATTTTCTTCCTAAATTCATTAGTAAGTGACTTTAAATCAACTTATTTTCAATTAGCCATTACATTTCATAAATTTTCAATATCAAATCTACGATTTTCATGGTAGAAATTAGGGATTTGGGTAGAATTAGGGATTTTTATGAAATTGAGGTCGGATTTCGAAATAAATTACATAATCGGGCTCGGGGATGAATGTGTAATTGGGTTTTGGTCCGAATCTCGTGTTTTGACCAAGCGAGCCCCGGGTTGACTTTTGAGAAAAGTGTAAAGATCTTAACTTTATGTATTGTAATTGATTTCCCTAGCATTATTTCATGTTGTTGAGTCGATTTTGGTTAGATTCAGTTGGTTTGGAGGCGGATTTTAGAGGAAAGGCACCGATTGAGCTTTGATTTGCTTGCGGAGCGAGGTAAGTGTTGGGTCTAACCTTGATTTGAGGGAATAGGAACCCTTGAGCCATGTGCTATGTGAATTACATGTGTAGCGGCCTATATGCAAGGTGACGAGTGTATATGCGCCGTCAAAATACTTGTTTCCATGCTTTCCCACATTTTATTAATTATTTATTTTATTCCATGTCTTAACTGTTATATGCTTTAATTGCTTCCTATGTCTTATCTTGCTAGTTGACACTTATTTCTCTCATGTTAAAATGTTCGGTTCTCCCATGTTTCTATGATTAATTGCTACTTGCCTTAATTGTCTTACTTGTACACTTTAGTTGTCATATATTCTCCTTGTCTTGTTGCTTTGTATTAATTGTAGCATTCCTTGCTTTGGTATGAGGTTCCTTTATAACCTTGCTTTCATATTTATTTAATCATAGAGATTCTTGTGATTTGAGTTGTTAAATTGATTGTACTTATTGATTTTGTTTGGATCGGGTTGCACGCCGCAACAGGTGAAATAAGGGAGGATTCATATTGATATGGTGGAATCGGGTTGCATGCCGCAACGAATTTATATGTGATTTTGATATGATGAAATAAGAGAGGAATATGATATTGATTCTATTGATATGGTGGAATCGACTGCGCCGCGACGAATTTTACATGTTATTATTGATATTGATATGGTGAAATAAAAGAGGATTGTGTTTGTGCGGTGGGTTCAGATTGCACGCCGCAACAGGTGAAATAAGGGAGAATTGTGTTTGTATAGTGGGATCGGATTGCGCGCTACAATGGATTGTGTGTTTTGTATTCATTGTTGCACTGTGTTATCTTTCGATGCTTTCATACGAGATTTTGAGTACTGGTATTTCTGGTTCTACCAATTCCGAGGATTGAATTAGTTTTCATAAGATAACTGCCTTAATATCTTGTATTCCTTTCATGTTGTTATTATTATATTGCATACAGGTTATTGTAAGTAACCCGACTTAGCCTTGTCACCACTTCGTCGAGGTTAGGCTCGGCACTTATAGAGTACGTGGGGTTGGTTGTATGCATGCACTTCTTATGCACATTTGGAGTCAGTACTAGCGGCTGTCAGTAGATTGCTCGGATTGATTGCCGGATTGGAGACTTGAGGTACAGCTGCTCGGCGTTCGCAGCCCTGAAGTCCCCTTCTACCTTATTCTAGTTGTTTATTGTATTTCAGACAGTTTTACTTTTATTCAGACACTTATCTATATTATTCTAGTCGTTCGTGCACTTGTGACACCATTTCTAGGATTGTTTCTAGATATTGTGGCTATTATGATTTTTCTCACTTTATTTCAGTTCTATTTCGGTTTATTCAGTTTAATTGGTATCTACTAATTTGTTTTGCTATTCTAACGTTGGCTTGCCTAGAAAATGAAATGTTAGGCGCCATCATGATCTCGAGGGCGGGAATTTCGAATCGTGACACACAGGAATATGAAACTCCTCTGCTTTAATCATTTTCTATAAGGATTTTAGTTTTGATTATATAATCAAACACATGATGGACTCTACCTAATTATCCCATTTTTGAATTAGTGTGGTTTCTCCCCTAACTTAATCTCCATTTTCAGACTTATATAATAAAAGAGTTAGTCCAAACATAATGTATGCAAGCTGATTAGTCAAATCTCCAGAAAATTTGAAACCATCGCAAGAATCAAGTGAGAGAACTTAGTATTATTTAACAAAGCTTCAATAAATTCACCTAGTACTACCACTTCAGGAATAGCGTGTAGGCATTTTAAAGTGAACTTCTAGTCCCATTTTTATTTACTTGTCGTTATAATTCTTCAATCTGTAACAGTCGGCCAAAGAGAAAACAATAAATCAAAGAATAATACTTGTTCAACAATAGGAGGAAAAGGGCAATTATGAACAACACTCAATGTCAACGAGGGAGAGAAATTACTGAAGAGATGCCACAAATCCGGAAGACTTGACAATTTTGCCCTCGCTCGACCATCATGGCTTTTCTATATAGAAAACTAGATGAGGAAAGGCCCGTATACGGGTCCAACATTGCAATTTTATTAAAATTATTATTTGTTGGTGTTTAGTTAATTAACTTTTGAGGTTTAACAAGCTATATATTTTAAAGTTACTTTTGAATATAAAAATATTTAGTTTGAAATCGTCTTCAAATAATATGGTAGATGAAAATTATTTAATTTTTATTTTCAAATTGCTTTAAGATAATATGGGTAAATATGAAAATCTCGTAAATATCGATACTTCTTTTTGTTGTTGTATTATTTAAAAATTAATTTTATTTTCTCTACGGAAACTTCTATTTAAATAAAACAAAAATTAATAATTTTTCAAAATGAGAAAAAGATTGGAAATGAGCATTTGCACTACACAAATAGTGTAATCAACACATGCATAGCGCATTTAAAGGAAAATTGTGGCTAGAGGAATATGGGGTCCACGTGTATTTTACATTTAAGAAATACAAACATGAATTTTTTATGAAATGACATATATGACCTTGGTCAACCATCTTTCCTTTTCTATATAATAGAAAAATATATGATTGTATTCACAATTTTTACTAGTTGAATGACCAATTAATGGTGATTAGATGTAAACAATTTTGCATCATCTAACAATATCTATACATCTCTATCAATATCTCTCGCAGTTAATGAAGAAAGATACACGCAACAAACAGGGCAAAGCTCTATTGGCTATAAGATTTCACGTGACCCTCCGAATTGCTTAGGTTTATTGCTTTGAATGTAGTGGCGAATTCAAAATTTAAACTTGATAGGTTTGAATTTTTCGGTTCTTTATACTGGACTCATTGTACGATTATATGTTAAAATTATGGGTCGTACCTAATAAGTGTATAAAATCAATTTTCACATACTATATATTTATACTTCGTCTCGAAAATATTGGGTTAAACCCGGGGCTGTATTCAGAGAAGGACCTATGTTTTGAGTAAAGGGGTTAATCGACCCGTTAACCTCGGCAAAAATTCTAAATATATATGTTAAAACAGATACTCATATATTTTGCTTTGAAACCTTAAGATCAAAAATCAATTGCGCGTTGAGCAATCTGCTCATGTGCCTCCGCTACATTCAAGTTCTGGATTCCGGCTACATTAGCCCCTATTTACATGTCCCCTCTCGGATGTCCGATCACTCCTCATAATTGGTATGGAACTGAAGATTCTTATATCGTACTCTCAACAAATGAAATCCCAACAGATTTTGTTCCCATCAGATGGAAATAGGATTGTGTAGTTAGCAATTTTTATGTTGTAGGAGCATAGATACTTTAAGTTTGGAACTATAGTATTATTGTAACCTTATAGATGATATATACATGAACGTGAAACTTTTGTCTGTCCTCTTCTCTTTTGTCACTGTGAAATTCCCAAAACGTGCTAGTGTTAGAACTTTTTCACGTGAGAGTTGAGACCATTCCTAGTGTTAGGATATTTATTTACTGTACTTTATATTGATAATGTTAAAAATAAATTCCAATTGCAGGTGACTAGTTATTGGACAAGTATGAATTAGTAACATGCAATTACACATGATAATTGACTCATTACGACAGGGCAACAATACATTAATAATGAAAAAATCTTTTATATTGTCAGCATAATAGTTAAATCATTAATAATAATATTCCCCAAATGACATAATTCCTAAGCAACTGGACAGTAGTATTGTAATTTTTTTTTTTTTATTTGATTGCTAACAACTGGACGGTAGTTTTTTTGCTAGGGTCACTCA
Source organism: Nicotiana attenuata (assembly GCF_001879085.1). Lineage (NCBI taxonomy): Eukaryota > Viridiplantae > Streptophyta > Magnoliopsida > Solanales > Solanaceae > Nicotiana > Nicotiana attenuata. The sequence continues at coordinate 31,928 of NW_017671928.1, read as the reverse complement.
ACCTCTTCCGGTTCTTTATAGATTATACAGATTGTTAAAGGAACAGACGAAAATGTAATAACAACAATAACAATATGCCGGTGTGATCTTACAAGTGAGGTCTAGAGAAGATATTGAGTACGCAGACCTTACTCTTTTTCGATAGAGAAACAGACACATGAAAAGCAAAATAATCTTTACATTAAACAATTAGGAGAAGTTACAATAAAGTAGACAACCCTTTTATTCTTACTTTTTTTTCAAATATTATTCTTCCAATACTTGTACTTTATTGTAGTCAAAGCCACCAAGTTGGACTAACTAAACTCTTTTTTTCAAATCACAGCCATTAATTTATCAATCAACTGTCCTAGAAAAACAGAAGATGAGCCATTTTCCTTCCAAACTTGCTTGCATTTTTCACTCATTTTCTTAAACCTTTGTCTCACCTCACCATCCCCATCCATCAAATTTTTAATCCCATTTGCAACTTCTTGTGATAAAACCAATGTGTTGCCATCTCTGTAATCCATTGTGATTTCCACAGCCAAATTTAACTCTTTCACCATTTCAAATGCATTCAAGTGTTGCTCGGCATAAATAGGCCATGTCCCAATTGGCACCCCATAGTATAAACTTTCAAGAATTGAATTCCAACCACAATGTGACACAAATCCTCCAATGGCCTTGTGGGCCAAGATTGTCACTTGTGGGACCAACCCACATATTAATCCTTTCCCTTGTGTTGCTTCTAAAAAACCACAAGGTAAAATATCCTCTAGATTAGTATAATCATTTGGAAGTTCTCTCTTGTCCTTTGGTGCTTCCCTAATTGCCCACAAAAAAGGATGCCCTGATTTTTCCAAACCTTTTGCTATTTCTTTCACTTGAGAGATATTAAGACTTCCCATACTTCCGAAACTCAAGAAAACTACTGATGATGGATCTTGATTATCAAGCCATTTCATTACATTTTCATGACCCCACAAATCTTGATGCCATTGAGCTGGTCCATTATGGTCTAGCACTGGTCCAATAGGATAAACTGGTGGTACAACATCAGCAGCAGCAGCATTTAACAATGAGTTTAAACAATAAGGTTCAAGTTCTTGAAATGTATTTACAACAATACCCTTGGTTTCTTTATACCTTCTTGCATGATGTAAGAACCAAGAGTAACCATCTATTTTTCTATTTAGCATAAATGAAGGGAAAAAATTTACAGGGACAGGATTGGAAAAACCAAGAATATTGAAATGAGTGGCTGAATCTTTGAACTCAGTGTTATTACTAACTTGAGCATCTAAAGTTGGGAGGTAACACATGAAGTTCAAGAAAGTAGCAGGGGAAGCAAAGTAAAGATAACATGGGATGTTTAGTTCCTTAGCAACATCAATAAACGGGGTACAAAACATGTCAATAAAGAATCCAACAACTTGGCCCGAGCTCGAGTCTGAGTCTGAAATAAGGTTAACAAGTGCATCTTTGACTTGTGATGTATGATTTTTTATCAATAGTGATAAGAAGCCTATAGTGGCCTCAAATTGATTGAGGGACGGCGGATCCGCTGTGGGGAGGGAGAGGAAATGGACGTTTCCGGTGGGGGCAGTGGCGGCGAGGAAGTCATTGTAGGATTGAACGAGTGGCCTTTGAGGGATGTTGATTAAGAGTATGGTGGCTGAAAAGTTTTGGTTTGTTTGAGTCAAGTGTTTAGCAAACTCAATGGTTGGAACAAGGTTCCCAAGTGCTGGTGTTGAAATGAACACTACCTTTGCCTTTTTCATGGTTGGTTTTTGGTTTGAAGTAATTGGAGATAAGGTGATCACTATATAAAGTGTTGTCTTCTAGCAATAGCCCCTTGTTTTGGAATCTTTTTGTCTAGTGGCTAGAATTTTAGTCCTATGGTTCAACATTTAAAGTTTATGGGTTCATATTTATTACTCCCTCCGTTTCAATTTATATGAACATGTTTGATTGGGCACGAAGTTTAAGAAAAAATAAAGACTATTAGAATTTATGGTCCTAAACAAGTCAAAAAGGGACCAGAGTATCTGTGTGGTTATAAAAGTTTCTCATTAGGAGTAGAAATGTAAGTTTCAGCTAAATTGTTATCAAGTTTAGAAAGGGGTCATTCTTTTAGGAACGGACCAAAAAAGAAATAGGTTCACATAAACTGGAACAGAGGGAGAATTTATTACAATTTTAGTAGTTTTTAACATAGAAATTTATGCTCCGCGTTGAAAGTACTGTGTTCAGTTGAACCCGGTAATTCTATGTTGCATCCCCACCGTAGCGGAGTAAGTATATATTCTTTAATTGAACATTATGATAGTACAACATAAGAAAGTTATTATAATAAATAACTGGTGAGTTCATTAGGTAGGTCACTCTATATATTCAATTTTCAATTGGTAGTAGGTGGGAGTAGATAAAAAAAGTTGTTGTTTACCATAGTATAAGTTGAGTATGTGGAGTCTTGGGGTGAAGTCACCTTTACTTAGGGAGTATTTGACTTCAATACAAAATTTTTCAGCGCGAAATCGAATTTCAATACGAGTATTAAATATAGAATAAAAAATCAAAAGAAAATATCATGCATGACAAAGGCTATCATCTTAATCAATCAAGAAATAAATAAACAAATAAATACATAAAAGAAAAAAGGGAAAGGCAAAAGTTTTATATATGGGAATAGTACTCCAAGCTAACAATAAGCTTTAGTCTAGCAAGCTTTTCAATTTAGATATTCCTATTACGTTTGTTTTGCGTTTTTATGCCAAGTCATCTTTGACCGATATTCATGATTATTTTAAAAATTAAAGTTGCTTTTGATGTTGGATTATTTTATGCGGTACTGAATGATCTAAGCTTCATTTTTTTTTTCTTTCAAAAACTAAGGTGAGTATCAAATTACGAAATTTCTTACAAAAATAAAAAAGTCAAATTGGCTCTTTGACTAGGAGCAAATTAAATTAGCTCATTAATTTTGCATGCAAGAACTAGCATAAAATTTTGAATTGCTCGCAATTAGGGGCGTTCAAGGTTCAGTTTGGACCGGGTTTTTCGTAAAAGAAACAAAACCAAGTAAGTCGGTTTTACTAGAACCAAATTAATCCAATTAACTCGGTGTTCTATCGATTCGGGTTTGCCTGTTTTTATCGATTTTTCGATTTTTTATCGTTTTTTCTTAAAAATTAGATATACACTACCAAACACATTTCGGCGACTACATTTCAACATATACTACAAGAAAGTGTGAAATTTGCAACAAATTTTTTCGTTGCCATATATTGGATATTGTTGCGAAAAGTACTTTTGGCAACAACAAAAAAGTTGTTGCATGCCGTTGCAATAAATGCTGATGGGAAAAGTTTTTGCAACAACAAAAATTGTCATTGCCAAAAACTGACTTAACGCAACAAGAAATATTATTGCCATAAAATTATATTTTGATTATACACTTGTGGCTTATAAAAATATTTAGCAACAAAATTATTGTTGCGATAAATTATTATTATTTACGCAACAACACTACTTGTGGCAAAAAATTGACAGGAGGGTAGTTATAATCTGTTATAAAGGCTTTTCGCAATAACTATTGTTGTGGGCACAAACCACTTTTTGCCAACAATATTATATTTTCTGTTGTACAGCTAGCAATAATAAATGTGTAGTTGCTACATACACAAATCANNTATATATAAAATATATATTTGCAAAGGTCAATACAACCGATGCACCAAGTGTTTATATACTTTCAAGAACTAAATACTACTAAAACACATGTTCTTACTTAAAAATAAAAACAAGAGCATCTACATGGTCATAGTTTCTAATCTAATAACAACCCAAAAGTAAATCTTCTTCTAGTAGCTTGAGCACTAGATGAACCATATTGTCAGCTATGTTGGTTTATTCATCCTTATCCTGCAAAAGAAGATAAATTATAATTATATTTTTTATAAAAGAAAATTATAAAGTACACAAGTACATATCAAAAAAAAGAAGAAAAATTTGGGCACCAATGAATGATATAAAAAGATTCTTATAACCAAAGCTAAAGCTAAGAAATTATCAAGTAAGAACTTGCACCATGTAAAATAAAAGAGGAAAGCTAACTACCTACTATAGAAATCCTACCATGTACTATACATGCCTGAGTAGTCAATTTTCAAGTACCAGGACCAGGACAAATAACAATTCCAAGTAACTTTCAAGGCACTCCAATTTTTTTTCTTTATCAAACTATTAAGCAAAACGATGCTCTTTCTCGGTTGTAGTGATTACAATGCACAATTGTAATTTGTAAAGGCTGGGGGACTGTTCAAAAAATAATATCGTTATCCCCTGTTGTATTTCTATTTAACTTAGCATCCATTGTTGCGCATCTCACATAAAAGAGCACGGAAAGCATAACATGTTATGATCATAATATCTCAATTTGGTGATTTTGAACTCAGGTGATAGAGAACTAAATAAATTGTAATTGAAAACTATAATACAAACATGATATTGAACAATATCAACCAACGAATTTATTTTTACAAGAGTTAGACAAAGTTTCTTACTGTGATGTTATCCAGTCTAGAACGACTTGCCTCATTTGAACCACAAATGCAGCATTAACAATCGGGTCCAAATCGGTATCCTCTTCAATTTCTTGGATTTGTTCAGCAATATATTCGTTCACCTTATCCTACAAAAAATTATGCAGGCTTTAACTTTCAATATTTATTTCTATAAACTCATATTATAGAAATAAAGATAAAAGTGTCACATGTACATTTAATTCAGCGGAGGCATCATTAATCCAATGTCGGTTCTTCATGTGAGTCATTTGTTTGCATAGCAGAGAAAGGCAAATAATATGCAAACAAACACTAACAGAAAGTGTTAGGTGGAATTTTGTTTCAAAAAAGGCTTAAAAGCTTTTGCCTTTCTCTTCTGTATCATATAGGAGATTAAGATAAATTGTTCAAATGTGTTCTTCCTTTTTCTGTGATTTACTGTGTAATATCTGAATGTCTAAATGAAGTAGTTCGAACTGACCAGACTTTTCATCAGCACTGCCTTTCTACTTCATCAATTTGAAACATTCAATTTCCTAAACATGCTCTACTCAGTTCTTATAAGTCTGAGTACCACTAGCATCATAGTTTCGATAAACTTTGCACCAATACTACTCACTATCTATTTAGATATTCACATTTAACTTATGTATGTATTTACTTCTATAGATTAAAAGATGTGGAGAAATAGCACGTAAACTTCGCTTTTTCAAGGAACAAATGACAAAGGCAGGGTTTACCCCTTCAACAAGGACAAAAATACAAAAATGGGCTCAAATAGTAATCTGGATGAATTGGAGGATGAGTTGGAGGTCTTCTTATTTCATCTTCTTGGATTTAACCAGGCATTTTTTCAATTTTTTTTAAAAATGAATCACTTCTTTCTAATAGAATTGGCCTTTTCCAACTTTGGTGACTCGAATCCCCAACCTCATGGTTAGACATGGATGAGCTTTACAATTATGTTGTCCCTCCCCTTTGTGGATGCAAATCTAAACAGTCACTCTCAGGCAAGTAAACAAGAAAAGGAAGAAAGCACAGAGATAAGAACAGTAGTCTGACAAATCTTTGGCTTGAAACAAACTGTTGCTTTCAATAAATAGTTATTTTTTCATAACTGGTTTCTTTGAACAATATCAACACAACTTGAGCAAATAAAAATGGCAACTACAGTAAGTGTTCCAGATTGAAAAGTATGGCACTTGCGCTTAACTCAATCCCAAAAGCACTATTACTGAACAATAATGTTTACCTGGATAGTGCAATGAGACTCTTGTCTCTGTATCATCTTATACTTAATTCAACATAATCGTAATTTAGTGATAATAATTCTTTTCCTCTAGGATGATATTTGCTTCTGTCGGATTCATTTTTTAGCAACATATACATATAATGTACACACACAGAAGTACTCAGAGATACACACACACAGAGGAAAGTCACCTGGTGTTCTTTACATTTTTGTATACCTTTTATTTCTACCATCAACATTTAGCTTTAAAGTCAATAACCTTAGATGGACATAAATGGAAAAGTGAAAACTTGTAAGTAACAGTTTGCAGTAGCCTTCCCAAGAATTGGAGCATGTAATTGTAATCTTCCTGTAATGATCATTTCAACATTAATCAAGTAATTACTTAACCAGCCTACTAAGACAAACAAACGAATGTGTGTTTAATTACTTCACAGACTCACTAAGATGGATTCAGATGCCAGGTCATTTTCTTAGCTGGTTGTCCTTGCTTTATTTTTATATCATGAAGAGTTCTGTAACGACCCGACCGGTCGTTTTGAGCTTTAGCACTCCGTTTAGCAGCCTGAGGCCGTGAGCAGCTTCATTTCAGGTATTATGACTTGTGCGCGTGGTCGGAATTGAATTTCGGGAAGTCCAGAGTTGATTTGGAAAGAGAATTCTCATTTCAGAAGCTTAAAGTTGGAAGAGTGAACTAGGATGGGATTTTTGAGTAAACGACCTCGGAATCGGGATCTGAAGGTTCCAACAGGTTTGTATGATGATTTCGGACTTGGGCGTATGCCCGGTTCGGGTTTTGGATAACCCGGGAGCATTTTGGCGCCTATTGAGGAAGTTAGCATTTTTGGAGAAATTTCTTAAGTTTGGCTTGAAGTGCATTTCAGTGTTATCGATGTTCGTTTGGGATTCCGAACTGTGAATAGCTCCGTATGGTGATTCTGGAGTTGGGGGAGCGATCGGAAGTGAATTCGGAGGTCCGTGGGTCATTTTGGAACCATTTGGCTAAAGATAGAAATTTGAAGGTCTTTGAGAAGTTTGACCGGAGGTGGACTTTTTGATATCGGGGTCGGAATCCAATTCCAAAAGTTGGAGTAGGTCCGTAATGTCGAATATGACTTGTACGCAAAATTTGAGGTCAATCGGACGTGATTTGATAGGTTTAAACACGGAAATAGAAGTTTGAATTTTTGAAGTTCATTGAGTTTGGATTGGAGGTCGATTCATGATTTTAGCGTTGTTTGATGTGATTTGAGGCCTCGAGCAAGTCCGAAATGTGTTTTAGGATTGGTTTGTATGTTTGGTTGGGGTCCCGGGGGCCTCGGGTGAATTCCGGGTGGTTAACGGATCGAAATTTGGATTTTTGGACAGCTGAAAGAATCTGGTACCGCAGAAGCGGCACCACAGAAGCGGACACGGAGCCGCAGAAGCGGGGTTTGGTCTAAGGCTTGAGGACTGCAGATGCGGTTAAAGTACCGCAGAAGCGGAACCGCATCTGCGGAGAACGGGTCACAGAAGCAGATGGGAGTATCTTGGAGAGGACCGCAGATGCGGTCAATGTTCCGCAGAAGCGGAACCGCATCTGCGGGTGGCAAGTCGCAGAAGCGAGAAAGGGGTGGCTCAGGGAAGACCGCAGATGCGACATTTTAACCGCACCTGCGGAACCGCAGAAGCGGCCAAGGAACCGCAAAAGCGGAAACAGCTGAAGCAGTGAGGTCTTTTAAGTTCGGGGTTGAGTTCATTTCAACCCCATTTTTTCTTCCATTGGAGTCGATGGGAAGCAGCTTTGAGGTGCCATTTTCGTCACTTGTCATGAGTTTTGGAGCATGGTGCATAAATTGGAGTCCCCGGAAGGGCATGGATTGCCGGTTATGGATCTTCGGAGCAAGGTGAGTCTCCTTTCTAACCTTGTAAGAGGGAATTGTCCCCATAGGTGAAATAATTGATTATGTGCTCCTAATTGCGGGGGCTAGGTACGCACGAGGTGACGAGAGTCCGTGCATAGCTACTATTATGGTATTGTCCGGGTAGTTAGGACCCACAACATGTTATACTTGGATTATTTATGAACCCATTGATAGCTTGAATTGCTTAAATCACCTTGGATTAGTAAATGAATTTAAAAGGAGATTGAACATCATTTTTCCTGAATTGTTAAGAAAATAAATTGTTTTATTTGGATAAATATTCCCGATAAGTTCTTAATTGACTGATTGAACATGTATCTCTATGTGTACCTGCGTCGCATGCATGATTCGCGAGCAGGGTATGTGTTTATTTATGGAACGGGCCGAACGCCTCGGCAGATTAAATAGATGCATCTACAAGCGCTCCGTCGACCCTCGGCAAGTGCACAGTTTATTTCTGTTGGATCGGGTCGTCGTCTCGGTGTGATTTGCGCATGTTATATTGTTACTTGGGAGCTGTAAATGTGAAATTTTCCCTTCGTGGCTTGATATAAATTGATAAGATAATAAAGAGTAAACCTTGAAAATCCTTGATTATTTGTTGAAGGTGTATATCTGTTTTCTGGCTTCGTGAATTAGAACTGCTACATAAATCCATGATTTCCTCACATATTTAGTATATTGTCAATTGACCTCTAGTAAGTGTCGAAGTTGACCATCTCGTCTCTACTTCTTCGAGATTAGGCGGGATACTCATTGAGTACACGTTGCTTACGTACTCATACTACACTTCTGTGCATTTTTGTTGCACAGGTATATTTATTTCTAGCAGCCCACTGGGCGTAGCAGCGCGGATGATCTGGGGCTAGGTGAGTTGCACTATTCGAGGCGGCCAGTAGCTAGTATAGCCCTCTTCAGTAAATTGTATTTATTTCCTGTCCATTGTATTCCGGACGGATGTTGTATTTTACTTCCTTATCAGTAGACGCTCATGCACTTGTGACCCCGGGTTCTGGGATAGTTTGAAGTATTGTATTAACTGCTTATTATTTAAATTTGATTTGAGACTATATTCTTTAATATTGCTAAACTTGAAGGAAAATCATAGATTTCAGAAGTATTAAAACGAGAATTTGATTAAGTAACTTGGTTGGCTTGCCTGATAGCAGTGTCCGGCGCCATCACGACCCTTAGTGGATTTTGGGTCGTGACAACATGGTATCAGAGCACTAGGTTCCTAGGGTCTCACGAGTCATGAGCAAGTCTAATAGAGTCTCGCGGATCGGTACGGAGACGTCTGTACTTATCCTCGGGAGGCTGCAGGACTGTTAGGAGTACTTCCTTTCTTGATTCCTTGTCGTGCGATTTGATCCCTGAAGGCGTATGCCTTTAATTCTTTCCTACTCAATCTTACGTGACGCAGAGCGCTTGTTATAAATCGATAATTGAAGAGTCATGATGGTACTACAGTTATGATACAGGATGCTTCTCCTGGTTTAGCGGATCGGGTTGTTATCGTCGCTTTATGGAAGAATATTTTATTGCTTCAACTCAGTAACGGTACTTCTGAGGGCCTTGGGGCTAGGCACAAGTTGCCATGATGCCTATGAATGACTGTCCCGCAGTAGTGATATGATGGTAGGATGTTGCCCACGTGTCGGGGCAGTGAATGACTTGAATGAGGGTTTACTCATTGCTTAATCAAGAAATTCGGTATTTTATTCCCGGCAGGGGGAAAGGCAAACGGACTAAGGATGGTCAGGTGTGGGCTGGTGGAAGTAATGAGACTTGGTATTCGCAAGCGTGGTGGAGTTTTCTTCTATGAAGGGGTGTCGTTGTCCTAATTGAACGTACTAAGTTCGCCGGTGTTATGACCTTCTACAATTCGCCTTTGGGGTAAGCTATGGTGAAACAACATTGAAAATGCGGCTGTCAGATATCGCAGGGTGCGGTGGTTCAGGATTGAATCAGTAATTCTAATGTTGACGGTTCGATAAAGATGACCTTCGGAAAGGTTTAAAGTTAGCAGCAATTATGGGTCCCAGTGCCACGAAGATAGATTTTTATTTAAGGCAGCCACTGAATATCAAAGGACGAGGAAGGACGTGTGGGAAGCGTCAGGCGGTGTCCAAAATTCTAAAAAGGCCAGGTATATGAAGCGAAGGTCGAGTAGTCGATTAAGGGGATGAGTTCCGCCAAAGTGGGAGAGTAGCGGAGTTGCATATGGGCTTTGCAGTGGGATGGTTTCGCACCTTAAGGGAAGTTTGGAATGATTTGGGATCATAGTGGCTGGCGATTGAAGCCTACGGATGAATTAGAAGTATGGGCTATAATGCGGCAGGAGATTTGATATAACGGGACGAAGCTTCGTGAATGGAGAAAGGGTACCACATAACTTTGGATTGGAGGAACATTGCCGCGCATTCAATTGATGTCCACGAGGGGTGAATGGACTTGTGCAGCTGGAGAGTGAGCTCGGACTCAGGAGGGGTCATTGATGTCGTAGTGATTGTACCCCATGCAGCAGCGTTGGAAGATGCCGGGGAGAGCTTTTATAGGTGGGTTACCCAAGTGAGCAGGTTAGCGGTCGCGTGGTTGGCGAGGCTTCTGCGAAGAATTCTATCGGTTATTCAGCGAAGAGATCGGTTGTGCGAATGTGGTTGATGATTCAGAGTATAAGAAGGGGGTTTTACAGAAAGAATCCAAAAATTCAGGCGGTTGATTGCGCAAGGTTATGTCAATAAGATATAAAGAATTTTGGTGAGTTCCAAAGTTGTGTAATAGTGGTTTCGAGCTAAGTGGGAGAGTCCCACCGCCTATGATGGGGTTTCATGGTTAATTACTTGCGAGGGTTCTGGTGATTAGCATATTGATAGGTTATTTCAGCTACGAGAAAAGACCATAAGTGGTAAATTGAGCAAAGGAAATTATTAAAGGTGGGCTATCGTTGACCTTATTGACCCATGTTCAGACTTGGGGAAAGATTCAGGATTTATGCCTGGTATAAATGCAGGTTTCAAAGGAGGTAATTCCGCCGGGTGCCTCGCCGAGAGGGTATTCATGTGTTATAAGATTTATGGAGTTGATTATATTCGGGACCAAGTCAGAGCGGGTGGCTCTCAGTAACGGTCCTAATGGATTCAAAAGAGGTAAAGTATGGTGCCTAATGATTTCGAGCCTATAAGTACAGTTAAGAATCAAGCTTTGCAGCAGCTTATGAGTGGAGGCTCAGAATGTTCTATGATGTTTTGACTTGCAGTATAGCACTTGAGAGAAAGATGAGAAGGGACTTTGGATTCGTAGAAGGATTAGCAGAATGGGCATATAGCAGATGGGCATATCAGTTGAGGGTGCGAATATGCGCGCAAGGAAGGTATGAAGTGGTTCGCGGGATTTGAGACAGCATGGTTTCGTGATTCAAGGTCACTCGAGATGAGTGCAGATGGAGTATGTGATGGGTGGATGGAGTTAGTATTATCTCTAAGGCAATCAAGGATAAATTGGAAGAAGGTAGATTGATTGGCCATAATTGAATTTGGCATATTGGTGTTAGTGATCAGTTTCCTCAGCGTGATCGAGTTATGCAAGTGAGTTGTGATGGTACGTATCAGGCTTGTCAGTCGCCGCAATTGATGTTATTCAAAAGCATTCTACTGTTATGGCTTGTTATGTGGAAGCAGAATTTTCGGAAGGGCAATGGTGGCTTAGGCCACTACTTAGAGATTTGCATATTCTACGATTATGGGAATTCACCTGTGTGATACTATGGATCTCCTGAATTGAGTCAAGTGAAGAGTTTTTATATGATGAAGTGTTAACCTATTAGTGGTCCTGAAGCTATGATGAAAAACGAGTTATATCGTATACTGGCATGTTGAGTGCAGTGAGTGGTATGGAATTTGCAGTGAAGATCAAGGTAGCAGCTCGGTGTGGACAAGGATGTCACGAGCTCAGATGAGCAGGAAAGGAGTTCGATGTTTAAGGTAAGTTGGTATTGTCTTCAGCGTCACCTGAGATTGGTGTTTTGTAAAAAGGGGCTTGTGTCATGGTTGATGATTCTTGATCGCTTTTCAGCGTTAGTGCGGCCGGTGGTTTGGATGTGTGGACCTGTTATGTGTTTCGGAAGGTTGTGGGAGTGTGTCCCACATGAAGATTGTATAAGTGTGGCAGGTAGTCACATGATTGATTAACAACTTAGTCTAAGTATGAAGGTTGCGATAATATTGTTGATTTGAGAATATATGCCTGGAAGGCACTCAGTCTATTGAGTCACGGAATGCGGATAATTTCTCCGGTTATGACAGTTGTTCTTGTGTGTTATAAGAAGGGGGAAGTTAGTATGGACCTTTGAAAGGTTATTGGCCTAGTTTGATACGATCAGGATCGACTTGAGGTCGGTGGATGGATTTAAGCGTGAATATGGGCCCTATGTCAGGCCAGTTGTGTTCAGTTCAGTAATGCGCTCCTTACGGAGGAGTAGTTAGGGTGTTATTTTGTTGTCAAATATTTCATGTAGTGATACGTCGCGCCGTATGAGTTGGGAGGCGGCTTGAGAAATTGCTTATGTGTTGAGGATCCGGGTAGAGATGATGTTTTATGAGCAGGGTGCTTTTGAGATTTCAAATCGTATATCGCACCTCAGTAGTGCTTGAGTTATGTAGCTTATGGCGCTATATGTTCCCTCAGGGATGTTATTATGCATTTAGCATGCTTATGACCGATATTTGGTATTTTGTTGTAATAAGCAAATTTGGCTCGATGTGCATCTCCTTATGCAATCTATGTGTAGATCGGGTTGCACGCCGCAATAGTGTGATGTTGAGTATAGTTTTCTATAGGCTATTTTGTGTGCCTTGCTTCCTGTTTCTAAGGAAAGTCCGTATTAGTGCGTGAGTTAGGAAATTCCTTCCAGAGTTCGTTTTCCTTTTGTATCGAGTTCGAATTGGTGGCCTATTGGCACATGGTAACATCATATGGGGCTTTTGATAATGTCTGGGGTGGCTCATTGCCTGAGCAGTTCGTACTGGGTGAGACGAGATCATTGGATTTAGGATCAGTGCAATCTGACTATATGAAGTGCATTAAAGAGCTAAGACCATTATTTGGTTCAGAAGGAGGTGATGGTTATTGTCAGGAGTATAGACCCAAATGATTGGTTGATTCGGCAGTTGATTATTTTCTGCACATCTCTTCCGTTGTGGCGGTATTGTAAGAGTTAGAGTAAGACCTGTGTATGTCATGGGGTACAATGGGAGCATCAGATTCGTGGAATTTCGACTAAGTTGATCAGAAAATGTTATTGTGGTCCGGTGAGTAAAATGGTACAAGGTGTGAATTCAGCAAGTTATGCAGTCATGTTTTGGTACAGCGTGTAGTGATTGATATGGCGTTCGTATGTTGGAAGCAGGCCTGACAGAGAATTTCGGATGTTGGAATTAGGCTCTAAGGCCTATCTGCTTGAATAAAAGGGAATATCTTCCGAATTGATCGAGCTGATGTGCTCAACTGAGTTGTGGTAGCACGGGAAGGTGCATGAGAAGTTAACCAGTGATTTCGGACTACTTCAGCATAGATCTCAGCACGTTCGAGGACGAACGTATGTTTAAGTGGGAGAGAATGTAACGACCCGACCGGTCGTTTTGAGCTTTAGCACTCCGTTCAGCAGCCTGAGGCCGTGAGCAGCTTCATTTCAGGTATTATGACTTGTGCGCATGGTCGGAATTGAATTTCGGGAAGTCCAGAGTTGATTTGGAAAGAGAATTCTCATTTCGGAAGCTTAAAGTTGGAAGAATGAACTAGGATGGGATTTTTGAGTAAACGACCTCGGAATCAGGATCTGAAGGTTCCAACAGGTTCGTATGATGATTTCGGACTTGGGAGTATGCCCGGTTCGGATTTTGGATAATCCGGGAGCATTTTGGCGCCTATTGAGGAAGGTAGCATTTTTGGAGAAATTTCTTAAGTTTGACTTGAAGTGCATTTTAGTGTTATCGATGTCTGTTTGGGATTCCGAGACTGTGAATAGCTCCGTATGGTGATTCTGGAGCTGGGGGCGAGATCGGAAGTGAATTCGGAGGTCCGTGGGTCATTTTGGAACAATTTGGCTAAAGATAGAAATTTGAAGGTCTTTGACAAGTTTGACCGAAGGTGGACTTTTTGATATCGGGGTCGGAATCCAATTCCGAAAGTTGGAGTAGGTCCGTAATGTCGAATATGACTTGTACGCAAAATTTGAGGTCTATCAAACGTGATTAGATAGGTTTAAACATCGAAAATAGAAGTTTGAATTTTTGAAGTTCATTGAGTTTGGATTGGAGGTCGATTCATGATTTTAGCGTTGTTTGATGTGATTTGAGGCCTCGAGCAAGTCTGTAATGTGTTTTAGGATTGGTTGGTATGTTTGGTTGGGGTCCCGGGGGCCTCGGGTAAATTCCAGGTGGTTAACGGATCGAAATTTGGATTTTTGGACAGCTGAAGGAACTAGTTGCTGGTATTTTCGCTTCTGCGGTGGGTTGACCGCAGAAGCGGACACGGAGCCACAGAAGCGGGTTTTGGTCTAAGGCTTGAGGACCGCAGATGCGGTCAAAGTACCGCAGAAGCGGAACCGCATCTGCGGAGAAAGGGTCGCAGAAGCAGATGGGAGTATCTTGGAGAGGACCGCAGATGCGGTCAATGTTCCGCAGAAGCGGAACCGCATCTGCGGGTGGCAAGTCGTAGAAGCGAGAAAGGGGTGGCTCAGGGAAGACCGCAGATGCGGCATTTTAACCGCACCTGCGGAACCGCAGAAGCGGCCAAGGAACCGCAAAAGCGGAAACATCTGAAGCAGTGAGGTCTTTTAAGTTCGGGGTTGAGTTCATTTCAACCCCATTTTTTCTTCCATTGGAGTCGAAGGGGAGCAGCTTTGAGGTGCCATTTTCGTCACTTGTCATGAGTTTTGGAGCATGGTGCATAAATTGGAGTCCCCGGAAGGGCATGGATTGCCGGTTATGGATCTTCGGAGCAAGGTGAGTCTCCTTTCTAACCTTGTAAGAGGGAATTATCCCCATAGGTGAAATAATTGATTATGTGCTCCTAATTGCGGGGGCTACGTATGCACGAGGTGATGAGAGTTCGTGCGTAGCTACTATTATGCTATTGTCCGGGTAGTTAGGACCCACATCATGTTATACTTGGATTATTTATGAACCCATTGATAGCTTGAGTTGCTTAAATCACCTTGGATTAGTAAATGAATTTAAAAGGAGATTGAACATCATTTTTCCTGAATTGTTAAGAAAAGAAATTATTTTATTTGGATAAATATTCCCGATAAGTTCTTAATTGACTGATTGAACATGTATCTCTATGTGTACCTGCGTCGCATGCATGATTCGCGAGCAGGGTATGTGTTTATTTATGGAACGAGCCGAACGCCTCGGCAGATTAAATAGATGCATCTACAGGCGCACCGTCGACCCTCGGCAAGTGCACAGTTTATTTCTGTTGGATCGGGCCGTCGCCTCGGTGTGATTTGCACATGTTATATTGTTACTTGAGAGCTGTAAATGTGAAATTTGCCCTTCGTGGCTTGATATAAATTGATAAGATAATAAAGAGTAAACCTTGAAAATCCTTGATTATTTGTTGAAGGTGTTTATCTGTTTTCTGGCTTCATGAATTAGAACTGCTATATAAATCCATGATTTCCTCACATTTTTAGTATATTGTCAAATGACCTCTAGTAAGTGTCGAAGTTGACCATCTCGTCTCTACTTCTTCGATATTAGGCGGGATACTCATTGAGTACACGTTGCTTACGTACTCATACTACACTTCTGTGCATTTTTGTTGCACAGGTATATTTATTTCTAGCAGCCCACTGGGCGTAGCAGCGCGGATGATCTGGGGCTAGGTGAGTTGCACTATTCGAGGCGGCCAGTAGCTAGTATAGCGCTCTTCAGTACATTGTATTTATTTCCCGTCCATTGTATTCCGGACGGATGTTGTAGTTTACTTCCTTATCAGTAGACGCTCATGCACTTGTGACCCCGGGTTCTGGGATAGTTTGAAGTATTGTATTAACTGCTTATCATTTAAATTTGATTTGAGACTATATTCTTTAATATTGCTAAACTTGAAGGAAAATCATAGATTTCAGAAGTATTAAAATGAGAATTTGATTAAGTAACTTGGTTGGCTTGCCTGATAGCAGTGTCCGGCGCCATCACGATCCTTAGTGGATTTTGGGTCGTGATAAGTTCTTTGTGTGACTTTTAAGTTAAAGTGCATGAAAATTCAAAACTCTATTCCATGCAAACCCCAACTCAAAAATTCAGAACTCTGTTCCATGCTCAATTAATTTTATAGTTCACAAACATGACTACTATCATATGCTTTTTCGATATTTTGCCTACGTCCAGAGCTGTAATTTTCTTGTCTTCAGCTTCTTCTTTTAATTTTTAATTTGAACATCATTTTTTCTTGCTCTTTTTGTTCTTCTTCTGAATTGTAATATGGCAAGGTCATAGCTTGAACTGAATCATAGAAATGCAAATGCTAGAAGAGCATGAATTATGTAATTACTTGTAACTATATCCAAATAATTTTCCAAACTCACCTTTAATAAATTTAACATCGCACTCGTGTTACCTTCGACACCATAGCAGGTGGGGAAAGTAAGATGACATAGAATTTCTTACTCCATAAGGATTAATGATACAAGACTATCTAATAAAATAAGGAATAAACAAAAGAGTCAAAGAATTGTGTAAGCTAAATGACTACATATGTACCAATAACATTAAGCTTAAAATACTAACATGAAGTTGGATTATGCCAGCAGTGGAAGGGAACTGAGGACATATGTATTTTTTTTCTACTGAAATACCATTAAGAAAATGATGATTTCTAAACAGAACAGAATTAACAAACAAGCAAATTGTGCACTATGAAGGTGAGACAGAAGCAACAACATCATGATATTTCAGAAATAAAAGATAAATGAATGTGCACTTTGATCAATTTATGGGTTTTAGCAGCCTTAGTAGACTCTTGTTTACTGGGAGTCAGGGAAGTATTGATGTCTAAGACAGAGTATGTGCTCTTCTTTAAAAATTAAAAATTCCAAGGCGAATCGATTCATCTGTGATTGGATAAAAGATTTTTCTTTCACACTCTCTCAGATGTTAACAGAGTGTAAGGGAATGAGATACTAATTGTCTAAGATTTTTCTTTTCTAAAAAAATAAAATAATATAAATACTTAGTAAAACAATGATTCTTCCCAAAGTTGAAAATCAACTACAATTGTAAATTACTTATATTACCACCAGAACTTAGTAATAATTTAATGCATCTGACGATTAATCCAAAATTTACTTTACTTTGGATTCAATGAATAGCCATATACATGAATAAAATATTAAAAGAACCAAAATTGGACAGGGGACATAAAGCAAACTTTTCATGACCAAACAGATCCAATACCACAAATAACAAGCAATAGATAAACTTCTCATGAAGTGTGAAACCGTTGACCTTCAATCCAATCTCTTATCACAGAATCGTTCGAGGATAATATCACATTCATGTTATGCCAACAATAGAAAAAAGTCCATTAAAAAAGGAACAAGAATCTGGAAAAACTTTAAAACAAAAAACTTATGTAAGGAACAAGAATCTGGATAAATTTAAAACAACAATCTTATGCAACGTTGATTTCTGAAGCATATGGAATTATAGGAGAAAAAAGCGCAAATCCTACTCTGGCATAGAACAATTTAAGATGCCCATACCCAATTAACTACTTCACTGATAAAAGACAATCACAGAAATTGGTATTTCCATAATTTAGTGTAGCAGCAATGGGGTAAATCAATTGAAGATAGAGTTCTTACCGTTCTTCTCCGATCAGCAGCAACAGGTCTTCTGACCGTTCTTCTTCGATCAGCAGCAGCAGGACGCAACAGGGGAGGAACTCTTTGAATTAGAACTGATAAGAAAACCCTAGCAAGAATAGTTACTAGAGAGTGGGCTAAAAACCCGGGAAAAGTAACTAAAAGGCTTTTGGTTTGTCGCGTTTGATTTTGGCGAAAAATTGGAAAGATTTAGGTCACGATCCACGCATCTCGTTGGCAATTTAATGTGTATTGCCAACAAAAAAACTTTATTGTTGTCAATTTTGTTTATAATTTAATTTTATTATGTTAAAAATTTTATTTTTTGCAACAACTAAAATTAGTTATTTCCATTTATTACAATTCGGCAACAATAATATAGTTGTTGCTAGAATGTTGTTGCCAATTTTAAAATTTAAAATTTATTATCTAAATCATAGCATATGGCAACAAAATTAACATGTTCGTCAACAAGAAAATTTTGTTGCCAAAAAATCTAAGCTATAGCAACAATTTTATCGAATTGTTGCCATTTATCAATTTTAGCCAATAATATTTTAGTTGTTGCTAAAACATTGTTGCAAATTCTATACTTTCTTGTAGTACTATCAAAGCAATTGCTCTTTGAGAATCTATCATTTACCAAGATATATTGGTGATAACTGAATCAAATAGTGATAAATAATTTAAGGACTATTAGAAATCTATACAAAATACTGCTAGTTAAGTCAGCCATTGTTAGTTAGTGGAAAGGACACGTGACTAGTGTGTCCGACTGTCATTCTCTTTTACTCTGTATAAAAGGAAGGTTCACTTCCTTCTCTAACATATAGAAACAAAATACGGAAAAAGCTCTCTAGAATCTTCCATTGTTCCATTCTCTTTCAATGGCATTAGCTTATAACTGATTCACTGCTAGTTTTGACATAGTATCAGAGCAGCGTTTGTGAGGACCGGAGCTCCGACGTGAAGACCTGAGCAATTCTCGCCGGAAAGTTCATCTTTACAGAATCAGAGAAATCAACGAACGAGGAGTCTCGATTGGCTCAATTTGCTAAGTATAATGGCAGAAAATGAGGTGACCATGCTCGAACACAATCATCCATTGTTCCTCCAGGCCGGAGATGCACCAGGTTTTGTTTTGATTCCCGTAAAACTCACTGGCCCTAACAATTATGCCTTATGGAGTAGAGCTATGAAATTAGCTCTGCGAGGAAAAGGAAAATTAGGGTTTGTGGATGGAAATTGTCCAAAAAGTAGATATAGAGGAGAATTAGCTGAACAATGGAAAAAATGTAACGCTATATTGCTGTCATAGATAGGAAGTACAGTAGCGAGTGAACTAATGCCTAGCATAATGTTTGCTTCGGATGCGAAGAAAATATGGAGTGATTTCCAGGAAAGGTTCGATAGATCAAATTTAACAAGAATCTATCATTTGTGGACGGAGATCGTGACAGTGAGACAGAATATAGACTCAGTCACTACTTACTTCTTGAAAATGAAAGACTTTTGGGATGAACTAGACATTTTAGCTCCATTGTCAAGCTGTGACTGTGAGGAGGCAAGACCTTCTATTGAACACTTGAAATCCCAATGCCTACTGCAATTTTTGATGGGATTGAATGAGAGCTATAGCAACATTAGGAGCAATATATTGGCAAGGAGACCTGTTGTTACGGTAAATGAGGCGTATGCCATTGTTACGCAAGAGGAAAGCCAAAGAACCTTGGGTGTAGTTGACAACAAAGAGCCACTGAATCTGTTGGCAGGGAAGGCTCAAATGGTTAGACCTAAAACTCCAGGACTAGTGTGTGAACACTGTGGATATAAGGGGCATCTGAAGGAAAATTACTACAAAATTGTTGGCTATCCGGCAGATTTTAAAAGCAAGAAGAGATCAGGGCAACAAGGTGGCGTATGGCAAAACAACAACTTCAAACAAGGGCAGTTCAGAGGAACAAATCAGAACAACACTGGCTTCAGATCCTATGCCAACAACACAGCAAGTGAGAGGCAAGTCCAAGGCCACTTCTTCATAGAAGAAGAATATTCACAACTGATGGGATTGCTGAATAAGTCCCCACAAGAAGGATGCAGTAGCAACATGGCAGGTACTGTTTCATTACTATCCAATACATATAGTTGTGAATGGATAGTAGATTCAGGTGCCTCACACCATACTACACCTTGCATAGAGTTGTTACAAGAACTCAGACATATAGATAAACTGCAGAACAGTAAAGTGCAAGTGCCAACTGGAGGAAGATCACACGTAGCTAATACAAATAGCACATAGATACTAGGAAAGTACAAGATCACTAATGTGTTGCATGTGCCAGACTTTAAGTTTAATTTGTTATGATGATGGAAATTAACTATGGAACTTTCATGTTCAGTTGCATTCTTCCCTAGCTTCTGTGTGTTTCAGGCACTTTACAGTGGGAAGGTAATGGGGATTGGTAGAGAAAACAGTGGCCTCTACATTCTGAAGAGAGGAATGGAATCACCACTTGGAGCAGCAGTAACTAAGAATGAAGACATGGCAACTTTGTGGCACTTGAGTTTGGGACATCTCTCAGTAGGAGCAATGAAGCACATTCCCTTGCTGAAGGACAAAGTAACTGACAAGATACAAGAAGAGTGTATGGTGTGCCCTATGGCTAAGCAGAGCAGATTAAAGTTCCCTAGTAGTGAGCATAAATCTAGTTGTGCCTTTCAATAAGTACATGTAGATGTTTGGGGACCCTATAAGAGGGCCAGTTATGACAGAAAGCAATATTTTGTTATTGTTGTAGATGATTACAGTAGATTTACATGGGTATGTTTGATACAATCAAAATGTGAAGTTGTGGTTGTATTGAAAAATTTCTTGACTATGATAAAAACTCAGTTTGCAGCTGTTGTGAAAAGGCTTAGATCAGATAATGGGACAGAATTTTTCAATTCACAATGTAATGAGTTGTTTACTTCACATGGGATAGTTCATCAGAGTAGCTGCCCATACACACCACAACAAAATGGTGTGCTTGAGGGGAAGCACAGGCATATATTAGAAGTGGCCAGATCTCTGAAGATAAAGAGCTCAGTTCCAGTCACTTTTTGGGGAGAAAGTGTTAAAACTGCAACATATCTTATTAATAGATTACCTACTGCTGTTCTAGATGGGAAAACACCCTATGAGCTGTTATATGGGGAAGTACCTAAACTCGACCATCTAAGGGTTTTTGGGTGTTTGAGCTATGCTAGTAATTTGCCTGGAGGTGACAAATTAGATGCAAGAACAAGGAGAGCAGTGTTGCCGGGGTATTCTGATACTTAGAAGGGCTACAAGTTATTTGACCTTGACACAAGGACATTCTTCATGAGCAGAGATGTCATATTCAGGGAATCCACTTTTCCTTTCAAAATGGGGAACGCATGTGATGATGAGCTGTTATTTGTCCCTATAACAGATGTTGCTGGAAAGACTTTACAACCTGAACTACCAAGTACAACAAATCCCTCAAATACCACAGATCCCCTAATAGAAGCACACACCCCTGATATTGGAAATACACATCCTGAGCTGCTAGTACCCACACATCCTACAGAAGTTGCAGAACCTATGGAGGACACACTAGGAATCCATGTTGAATCTGAAGATGAAACTACACCATTGCAGGAATCAAATGTGATGGAACAACCTACAGACAATGGCAGGGGGAAGAGAGTGACCAGACCTCCAATTTGGCTCAAGGACTATGTGAGCACAAGTAAACCCACTGGACGGTATTCATATCCAGTATACCATTACGTGGATTACAACAGGTTGTCACCAGGATATCAGCAATATTTAGGATTGCTCTCAGCCCAAATGGAACCAAAGAACTTCACTGAAGCATCTCAAGATCACAACTGGATAACAACAATGAAGGAAGAGATAGCAGCCCTAGAGCAAAACCATACCTGGGAACTAGTAAATCTGCCAAAAGGGAAGCAAGCTATTGGATCCAAATGGGTATAAGATAAAGCATAAGCCTAATAGGGATATAGATAAATACAAAGCAAGACTTGTAGTCAAGATCAAAAGGAGGGACTAGACTACCATGAGACATTCTTACCAGTGGCCAAAATGGTCACTCTGAGGACTGTCATTACTGTGGCAGCATGCAAGGACTGGGAATTACATCAAATGGATGTCAATAATGCATTCTTACAAGGGGATTTATTTGAAGAAGTTTATATGGAAGTTCCTCAAGGTTTCCAACGACATGGGGAGTATAAAGTGTGTAAATTAATCAAGTCCCTATATGGGTTAAAACAAGCTTCGAGACAATGGAACATACACTTACTGATGCACTTCTAGCAGCAGGCTACCAACAGAGTTCCTATGATCATTCCTTATTCACCAAACGAGCAGGAGGAGAAATATCCATCATCTTGGTGTACGTGGATGATCTCCTAATCACTGGAAGCAGCAAGGAACTGATACAGGAAGCTAAAAGAACTTTGCATAACAATTTTAAGGTAAAGGACCGAGGAGAGCTGAGGTATTTTCTGGGAATTGAAGTAATGAGGTCCAAAGATGGCATACTACTCAATCAAAGGAAGTATACACTTGGACTGATATATGATCTAGGACTCAGTGGAGCTAGGCCTGTAACCACACCACTGGAAGTAAATATGAAGGTCACAACAATAGACTATGATGAATGTGTTGGGGGTGTCAATGATCCTGTACTTGAAGACATAATAGCTTATCAGAAGTTGATTGGGAGGATGTTGTACCTCACCATTACCAGGCCTCACATCAGTTTTGGAGTGCAAGTTCTAAGTCAGTTCATGCAAGGACCAAAGATTTCACATTGGAATGCAGCATTAAGGCTAATGAAGTACATAAAGAATGCACCTGGACAAGGATTGCTACTAAGAAGAGATCCTAAAGCTGAGTTGACAGTCTTCTGGGATTCAGACTGGGCAGCATGCCCAAACACTAGGAGGTTAGTGACAGGGTTCGTGGTGAAGCTGGGAGAGTCCTTGATTTCTTAGAAATCAAAGAAGCAGCAAAAGCTGAATACAGAAGCATGGGAGCAGCAATCTCGGAAGTAATTTAGCTAGAAGGATTTCTGGCAAAGTTAAGTGTGCCAATTTCCAGACCTGTACAGCTCTTTTGTGACAACAAAGCAGCAATTCAAATTGCTTCTAATCCAATCTACCATGAAAGAACCAAGCATATCGAGATAGACTGCCATTTTATTAGGGAGAAGATTAAAGAGGGGTTGATACAAACTCAACAAGTGAGTATCAATGATCAGCTGGCAGACATACTGACAAAGGCCTTAGGAACTATCAATGATCAGCTGGCAGACATACTGACAAAGGCCTTAGGAACTATGCAACATCAATACCTATTGTCCAAGATTGGAGTGTTCAATGTATTTCATCCTCCAGCTTGAGGGGGAGTATTGAAAATGTATGCAAAATACTGCTAGTTAAGCAGTCATAGTTAGTTAGTGGAAAGGACATGTGACTAGTGTGTCCAGCTGTCGTTCTCTTTTACTCTGTATAAAAGGAAGGTTCACTTCCTTCTCTAACATATAGAAACAAAATACAGAAAACCTCTCTAGAATCTTCCACTGTTCCATTCTCTTTCAATGGCATTAGCTTATAACTGATTCACTGCTAGTTTTGACAAGGACTCCATTAAAAACAGATTATTTTTAACATGAAAGAGATTCTTGTACTTAGTAAAAGAAAACAACAACAGAATATAAAGGCAAATTAAAGAACCAGGTTATTATAATAACAACGAACTAGACTAAAAGTGCAAACGATTAACATGTACTATAAAATTTTAGAAACTTTGTATAAAAATATACATATATATATAGGTGTAATAATATTTGTGAGTTTAAAACATGGGTTGGTTTGTGGCCTTGACCTTGAGGGAGATTTCTCCTACACTTGCCATGAAAACTTTGATTTCAACTTGGAGGATCTTACTTGTTATTGACTAACCACTTTTCTGCCAACCCTTATCGCAGAAAATACCTCTGATCCGTTCAAGTCCAATACCCTTTATTTGTTGCATTGTGCTCATAAATTGACATTTACCGAACCTTTGCATTTCACATGAATCCTAAAGCATGTCAATTGTTGTCAACTCAGTGCGCATACTATTCTTTCCTGACTTATGCCACTTTGATGTGCTAGCCAGTCTCAGCTTTATGCAATTGGAAAGCTGGTAGCAAATTTTGAAGTCATTTCTCACTTGTTCTGACAAAACAGACTAAAAAAAAAAGACTTAAACAAAGTAAGAGGAACATAGTAAGGGGACAATGGAAAGAGATGATATCTAATAAGAGAATTACATGTAGAAACTTATCTGATGTGGATACTGTATGGGTCAAAATCTGACCATACGTAGATTAGTGCTGAAACGATGAGTATCTCCGCCACTGCCGAGATCGAACTATCAGAAAGTTTGTAAGGCGAAGTATATGTCGTGACACTTAAGGGGAACGACCTAAAGCACAATCAGTAGATTAGGGTGTTTTGGATGAGGACCGTTGGATAAAAGGGAATGCTTATAATATATATATAGGGGCGAGAGAACAATAAAAGGGGGGGCTCTGGGCAACAGGAAAAAAAGAGAGAAGGGCCGAAAAAGGTCTCTGAGGAAAATGAAGCCAAGGTCTAGAATCTTGGATGTAAATCTTTGTAATCATCTTTCTCAAATCAATAAAGATTGATTCCGCAGCTGTTAATGGCATCCCTTCTTTTCCTCCTTTGCTCTTACATTAAAGAATAGTACATCAAGAATGTAAGCATGTCATTTATGTTCCATATCCCTTTTTAATCTTAGAGGTTCATAATCTTGACTATATCTTACTCTCTTGTTCAATGTGTTTTGATCTAGAATTAATTATCCTTGGCTAGGATTTATCCTCTATTTTAAAGCTTAACACTTTTTTATCAAAAAATTTGACGTCATCTGTGGGAATTTTCTAACCAAAACCTTAGTTCTCTCTAGATCTAAAACCAATCAGAGTTTCGCCTCCTGGTTTTCATAGCCTCACCCACTCAGTAAAATACTAATTGGGGAAAGTCGTAGGTAAGCTTTTAGAAATAACCAAACCAATTAGGGTCAGAAAAATTATGTCTGATATCTATACAAAACCCACGCCTCGCCTGTAGCGATGGGTTTGGCACATCGTGAGTACTCAAAGTGGGATTATGGCCACTACGCACTTAGCACGTCTGAAACCCTATTTGCCGTATTAACAGCATACTTCCACCTCTTGGGAAGGGACGACGGCCTACTGCATGATTCTTTGAAATAACCAGCCTATCCTGCTTTATTTTTGTACCCGTACGCACGGTGTAATTTATGTACAGAGTATAACATGTTTCCCTTATTGTTTGCGCAAATCTTGGACGGGATCGGATCGGGACTCGGGCTCGAGATCCCAATGGGCAAGGTAAGTTCAGCCCATAAGAAGCCTAGACGCGACTAACAGTGAAGCCACACGGGGCTTCCAGATCTGAAATCACCATTTGAGTACGGGAAGAAACGGGTCGCCCTACAGCGCCCCTCCCCCCTCGCCGACTTACCAGGTCAAGGTAACCGGCAATTCCGTTTGGGTTTAACTTGTCATTTTCTTTTTTGGATTGAGATAGGAACACTAGCGTTCCCACAAGTGCGCGAACAAGGAACAAACGCCACTGAACGCACTAAGCAAAAACCCCCGCGCCATACCATACTGCGAGTAACAGAAACGGCTCAGAACAGGCCGACATTGTTAAGAAACAATCTCTATAACTTGGAACGGCGTAATAAGCCCATGGAGCACATAATCTCTTCAACACAGGCAGAACATGAACTCGAAAGGCTCGCCCGAATAGCCGACTAAATATCACGCCAATTCGTCCAACTAAATATTATGAGTCACACCCGAACGTCGTTTAAATTAATGAAGTCCCAGGGTGCCTAGTGACCCAAGCAATAAGTTCATCATCTGCCCCGTTAACGGCCTCTCTAGGCCAGGCAACGAAGGGACCAGATAAACTAGGACTCACCCCGACGCACAGTACTCTCCAACGAAAGCAAAATTAAACAAATCGGGACTCACCCCGACGCACGCGTAAACAATGAGGCAACGAGTAATGTTCTCCAATAAAAGTAATACAACAGACAAATCTCACCATCTCTCCAAACCCGCTCGCCAAATGAAAGAAAGTTCAACCTCACTCGAACTCACAATGGGTTATGATTTCGACCTCGCTCGAATTTACACCCTTACGGCCATCGGTCATCGCTAAGTGAAAAGAAAGTTCGACCTCACTCGAACTCACAACGGGTTATGATTCAACCTCGCTCGAATTTACACCCTTACGGTCATCGGCCGTTGCCAAGCGAAAAGAAAGTTCAACCTCACTCTAACTCACAACGGGTACGATTTCGACCTCGCTCGAATTTACACCCTTACGGCCATCGCCATCGCCAAGTGAAAGTGAAATTCGATCTCGTTCGAATTCACAACCGGTCACAATTCGACCACAGGTCATAATTCGATTTTGCTCGAATTGACGCCCCTACGGCCCCATCACCAAGAGGAAGTAATACTCGAGTTTACAAGTCAAAACTGACTTCGCCCAAGTTGGCAAGTCAGACTTTGACCTCGCTCGAATTTACAAGCCAAAACTGACTTCGTGCAAGTTAGCAAGTCAAACTTCAACCTCGCTCGAATCAAGTGAAATAGAACTGCACTCGTATTCCCAATTAAAAATCAGGGACTCATCGCGGAGAAATCCAAAGATCTTTTTCAAAAAAGAAAGAGAAAGAAAGTCAAAAGATATGTGACCAAAGGTAAAACAACTATATTATTCAGAAGATGCACATGCGCAACAGTTGCGCCTTACAAAGGGCCAAAAGCTGTCCCCCAAGAAAGAGATAAAATCAAACAACAAAAGAACAAAAAAAAACTAAGTACAAAAACTGCGAAAATCTTTTCACTCGACATCGTCCACACCGTCGTTCTCCCCAGCATCGTCGTCATCAGAATGATGCCCATCTCCAATCTCAACACCCTCATCGGCCTCCGGTGTCGCAGGGTCATAACCACAGGCAAGACGAGCCTCGCGTGCCTTCGCCCGAGCATCTTCAAAAGCGGCCTCAGGAACGCTCCCCGCCTCCCACAAACTCTTGTATATATCTTGTTGGGCCTCAGCATGGACCCATAGCTCATACAGACGGCGGGCAACAGTAGCAGAGGCAGATTCTTGAGGGGGAGCCTGAGCCAACAGCTACGCCTTCTCGGCCTCAAGGGCCGCAACTCGATCTCCCAGGGTCGAAGCCTCCTGATTAAGTTCACCAATCCGCTTCTCGAGCTGCGCCTCCCTCAATGTAGACGTTGCCCTCTCCGACTCCTGCTCGGACCTGAGGACGCGAATAGTGTCTTCTAGCGTCACCGCCCTCGCCAAAGCCGACACTCGAGCCCTCTCATCTCTCTCCAACTCGACCACTTTCTTTTCTAGCCCAGCCACTTTCTCCGTCCATTCTGTGCTTAGGTCGGCGACTCTAGTGGCATTTTGTTCAAGCTCGACTCGCAAAGATAACACCTTCGCCTGAAGGTCTTCACACTCCGTCGCAACCCCTTTGCCCACTTCAAGCTCCTCGTTCTTGGCATGAAGCAACTCCTCGAGCTCGCTGCATCTGCGGATAGACCACATTAGTTCCTCGTCCCTTTTCTCCAACACCTCCCTAACGGATTGAGCATTACCGCCCGCCCTGTGTTGCGCGTGCATCTCACGGCATTTGTTGTGATACCGGTGATACTTTGTAGCCATTTTTAAAGAAACCTCAGCCCTTGTCTCGGCCCTACGAGCACTCTCGATCTCCAGCATCTAAGTCTAAAAAGAAGAGGATAGGAATTAGCGAAGGCAAAATAGCACAAAACAAAGAAAAATGGCAAAAGAAAACTCACCCTCAAGGCCATCCTGGCCACGCCATGTGACAAGACGGAATCACTAAGATCCCGAAGAGACTCACTTTTAGCGGCGGAACACAGAAGGTCGAATTGAGGCACCCACTCCATCGTGTCCTCCAACAGGTTAAAATTTGATGGGATTTTGAGTATGCGAGAAGGGCCCTCCGCCCTTACGTCGACCCTAGTAAATCCCTCCTCGAACATCCTCATGTCCTCGAAATCAATGTCAGAATCGGATTCATAGTAATCCACCATGACGCCCTTCAATCTCTCACCGGCCGAAAATGGAGTGCGACCCGGTCGAGACGATGATGGATCGTTCGGAACCCATCCCTCCACCACAGTAGCCTCTTGAATGCTGGTAACGGGCGTCGCCTCCTCACCCAGGCTAGCACTACCACCAGCTTCAGGCACTGTCAAAACAAGGTCACCACTCGAGGGGGTCTCAGCTAAAGAAGCCCCTTCCGACACTATCCTTCGCCTCTTCGATGGCGCCTCTCTGCCATCAATGTGAGAAGGTTCACCCGTTGAACGAACTGCGGGGACTGGAGTCTCCGACTGAGGAGCAACCTCCGAATGAATAGTCTCGGCCACAGATGTGGTTTGCCGAGCAACCAAACACTATACACCCCCGCCCGCAGTTGCTCTTGGTGCGGGCTGGGTAGAAGGAGTCGGTTGACAAAATGCGAGGAGAGGAGCCCTCGCCGTTCTCACTCCTCTCCGACCTGTCAACAAGAATTTAGTTCAAATAAAGATAAAATAAGGAAAGAGGACAAAGAAATAAATAAAGCAGATAAGGCTGAAATAAGTCGACTCACCAGTGGAAGGTTTACGCCCAAACCTCTCATGAAAGGGCGCCCATTCGTGGATCCCTATCGTGCGAGGTAGAATTTCACTCACCCATTCGTGAATGTCAGCAACTTACGGAGGAGGCACCCTCTCAGCTACAAAAACAAAAACAAACCCCCCAACGAGGTCATTAAGGGGGACAACCGACAACCCTTGTAAGAAAGAAATGGATGAAGTAAGAAGAAAAGAAAGCCTACAGGAAAAGCTCCACGTCTCAGGAAACCCCGCCGGGTTTGACACGACGTGCTCTGTTCGGACGTAGAAGAAGCTCTACCAAAAGTGGTGATTTGCCTTATCATCCATCTTAACCACCAAACTCTTGGCTCCTCGGTGACGCATGTGAATCATCGTACTCGTAGAAAATAGGGGGTCGAAGAGGTGTAGCATGTGCTCTAGGGAGATTTCACGATCGGTAAGCTCCGCGTACTTGATGAGCATAAGGAAAAGCTTGTACGCGTACGGAGAGAGTTGAGGCGGACACGCCTCATAGAAGCGGCAGAAATTCACCACCAGCGAAGGAAGAGGAAGTGTGTACCCGATGACAAAGGGATACGCATAAAACGCACAGTAGCTCGGATGGTGTATGTGCACTATATCCTGGTCTGCCGGAAACAGCTCAATGTGATCGGGGATCCCCCATTTGGCTTTGAACGCCATGAGTGCCGCAGCATGCATCGTAGAAATAACGGGTTCCGGCTCGTCTCCGGCGGGGCTATTGAAGTTAGTCCCCGCCTTCCCTGGATGGGGAACCACCTCATCCAACGTCGGAAAACTCTCGTCTTCCACCAAACCCTCTTCCTCTTCGATTAGGGGCATATTTTCCGGCATCGGAGCACCAATGGATCCATCGGAGTTGGAGTCTCCCCTAACCATCTTCTCTTTGGTTGAAAGAAACGAGAATGGTGAAAGAAAAAGGTGGTGTTCACAAGAAATCCTAACAGACAGAAGTGTGAGAAGCTGAAGAAGAAAAGTTACAAAAATTTCTCTCGAGCAATTAAGAAGCGTAACATTTGAATGAGAGGCTTTCCCCTATTTATAGGGATCTAAATGCCCTGAGCGGGAAAACCAAGCGCCGCCAGTTAGAAAATGATAAGGGCACCGCAAACGACGCAATGCATAGAAAACGTGCGCCATAATGACGCATGAGACGTATTAAAGACATCCTGAACTGACATGATGGTCTAACACAACTCTCGAAATGTCACGTCACTACCTCGCCATGAGGTGTCCGCCCCACGCATAAAGCGTTCAGATTTCTCCCAATTTTTGGATCGACAGAGTCCGCCCATCGTGCTCGCCAAGAGGCCACCCCAACAGGCGGAGGGACTAACTGTATGAGTCAAAATCTAACCATACGTAGATTAGTGCTGAAAGGGATGGCAAGGGGCCGACTAAGCAGTGGTTGTATCCATTAGACATCATAACGATGAGTATCTTGGCCACTGTCGAGATCGAACTATCAGAAAGTTTGTAAGGCGAAGTATATGCCATGACTCTTAAGGGGAATGACCTAAAGTACATCAGCAGATTAGGGTGTTCTGGCTGAGGACCATTGGATAATAGAGAATGCTTATAATATATATAGGGGCGAGAGAACAAGAAGGGGGGGGGGATCTGGGCAACAGGAAAAAGACAGAGAAGGACCGAAAAAGTTCTCTGAGGAAAATGAAGCCAAGGTCTAGACCTTGGATGTAAATCTTTGTAATCATCTTTCTCAAATCAATAAAGATTGATTCCACAGTTGTTAATGGCATCCCTTATTTTCCTCTTTTGCTCTTACATTACAGAACAGTATATCGAGAATGTAAGCATGTCATTTATGTTCCATATCCCTTTTTAATCTTAGAGGTTCATAAGCTTGAATATATCTTACTCTCTTGTTCAATGTGTTTTGATCTAGAATTAATTATCCTTGGCTAGGATTTATCCTCTATTTTCTTATTAATTAGTTTAACAATAGAGGATTTATCCTCTATTGTGTTATTGACTTTGGAGGCTCGTGGGATCAGTTTTTGCCTTTAGCGGAGTTTGCCTACAACAACAGTTATCAGTCGAGCATTCAGATGGCTCCTTATGAAGCTTTATATGGTAGGCGCTGTCGGTCGCCGGTTGGGTGGTTTGAGCCGGGAGAGGCTCGGTTGTTGGGTACGGACCTAGTACAGGATGCCTTGGACAAGGTCAGGATTATTCAGGATAGGCTTCGTACAGCTTAGTCCAGGCAAAAGAGTTATGCCGACCGTAAGGTTCATGATGTGGCATTCATGGTCGGCGAGCGGGTGTTGCTTCGGGTGTCGCCTATGAAGGGCGTGATGAGATTTGGAAAGAAGGGCAAGCTTAGCCCTAGGTTCATTGGCCCGTTTGAGATTCTTGATCGAGTGGGAGAGGTGGCTTACAAACTTGCGTTACCACCGAGTTTATCAGCCGTTCATCCAGTGTTTCATGTGTCCATACTTCGGAAGTATCACGGCGATCCATCCCACGTGTTAGATTTCAGCAGTGTCCAGTTGGACAAGGACTTGTCCTATGAGGAGGAGCCGGTAGCTATTCTAGACCGGCATGTTCGTAAGTTGCGATCGAAGAGTTTCCCTTCTGTTCGTGTTCAGTGGAGAGGTCAGCCTGCTGAGGCATCGACCTGGGAGTCCGAGTCCAATATGCGGAGCCGATATCCCCATCTTTTCTCCGACTCAGGCACTTCCTTCTTATGCCTGTTCGAGGACAAACGGTTGTATTAGAGGTGGAGGATGTGATGACCCAAAAGGTCATCACTTGTTTTGGAAATAAATTCTGTATTTTGAGGCCTTAAAACCTCCTTTTTGTCTCACCTCAATTTGCGTGCGCAGTCCGGGCGCGTATCCGAAAAGCCATTATGTGAAAAATCCGTGAAAAATGACAAAGCTTGCTTTTAAAATGAATTTAAGTTGACTTCAGTCAACATTTGGGTAAATGGACCCGGACCCGTGATTTGACGGTCCTGGAGGGTCCATAGGAAAATATAAGACTTGGGCGTATGCCCGAAATTGAATTCCGAGGTCCCAAGTGTAACGACCCGACCCGTCGTTATAAGTAAAGTCCTTTTATTTCTATCTTGTTTCTTATCTGAAAGATGAATTGATTTTATCATTTGAAAGTTAAACAAGTACTTCAAATGCTAATGTCGTAATGAACAGGAGACGTCTTTTCAAGAGCACAGTAAACATAAGAGGGCCTTCTCTTATAAAATCCTCACGTTAAAGGGTCGATTTTGGAAGAATTTGTGCCCGGAATCCAAATACTAAATAAAACCCTCACGTTGAAGGGTTGATTTCAAAAGAACTTATGCATGGAATCCAAATACTACCGGGGAAATCACACCCGAAGCCTCGCATATCTCGGCGCGGAAAGCTTACGAGAATACTTAAACGAAAAGTACACAAAGAAAAAAACTTACACGATACTTGAACAAAAGTGCTTTATTCACAATAAATGTGCCAAACAGCACAAGTACAAAGATATGAGAAAGAAAAGAAAGCAAAAATTAAGCTACTGCATCTC